>NC_056744.1:1833740509-1833775509 GCF_019279795.1 Protopterus annectens
ACTCTCATAATAAAATAATTAAAATAAACAACTGACTGCTTGTTTCTTGGAAAGCTCGACCTTCTGTTAAGAACAGGTTTTAAACTCGCAGTATCATTCAACCCAGGGGGCACATCTGCTTGAAAGTAACTAATCCATCTGTATTCAACATTCTTAGTGTTCAACACAATATCCCCTCCTCTAATACTTTCAATAGTTTTAAAAGAAAGGATAGCCCAATACCTATATAGCATACATAGGGAGGTGGCGAGTAATGCCGTAGCTAAACATATAAGCTCAGATAAAATGTATAGTTTTACATTTAGGGTTAGAAAAACCTGCGTCCCCCTGGGCTGACTGATGTGACAGTGTGTGTTAGTATGACTTTAAGCACTGAAGAAGAGTTTTATCTCAAAAGCTTTGCTATTAAACTTATTTTTACATCACTTTGTGAGTTATTTTTGCTTTTTATTGTTGGACTATTTTGTTTTAAACTCTATACTGGGTGTTTACCAGTTTGTTGTTTTTTGCATGGAAAAATATAGAGACCCAAGAAGCAGCCACTGAAGACCACATCCTGAGTGAAACACCATGCTCCTTTGAGTCCTCTGGAGCTCCAAGGGGACACCTCCTGACCTCAGGTGTAAGTTATTTTTCCAACAGGTTTTAAATATATCATGACTTACAGTCTAGTCCATTGTATAGACAGAGGTTTTAAGGCTGGGAGTTTCCATTGTCTAGGTTCTTATGTCTGACTAAGGTTATTATGTCCTCCTGGTGTGGTGCACTGTCTCCCACTCATCCAGGAGTCACCCACTTAAGCCCAGGATATTTCCTGGTTCACCTGGGATCCAGACGGATTCTGAAGGGCATGCCGGCTGTACACAAAGATCCGGTTTGCCTTTATCTTTGCCTTTACCTTTCAAGCCCAAGGTTTTATTTTTATTTTTTGTATCATTTGCTTTTATGATTGTTTCTAAACTTTAGACTATCTGCTGTGGGTGAGAGGTTTTACAAAAAAAGGATCTGTGTCACTTCAATTGAAATGAGCCCCTTACAATCAGGCACTGACATGTTTATAGACCAAGAGATAAACAGATGTTGACAAGCAAAACTGTTTAATAATTTTAATATTAGCCCCATAAAACTGGGCACAACATACTAGCATTGACACTAAACCTACCAAAAGGATAATCAATGCCAATTGGAACTTGGATAGTGGATAGTATTTTTCCAATCCAGGAATGTACAAGGGTTATAATTGCAATTTATGTCATCTTTTCTTGACTGATGTGAACAAAATGTATATTAATGGTTATAGTTTAGAAGTGAAGGGAAGATATAGGTGTAAATTAAGGTTTGTTGTTTATCTGGTGACATGCACTTCCAGTAATGCATTTTATGTGGGACGTATGACTAGGGAGCTTTATAAGAGGATGTACGAACATAAACATGCTGTAATGAGCAAGGATGAAAGAAATGCACTTGACAAGCATTACAAAGTTAGTTCATGTAAAGTAGATTTCAAATTTCTAGTACTGGGTGAAATCAAACATTTTAATAGTATGTTCAATGCAGAAGATGAATTAGGGTAGCTAGAGTATTCATGGCAAGTAAGGTTGGATGCCTGCCACCCACCAGGTCTCAAAGATAGGGAAGAGTTTGTTGCCTTCCTTAAAAAGAAAGGCATTAAACATTGATTTATGTCATGTGATGAAGTGAATCAGTGTTTAAATGGTGTATTTTAAAGCATTTTACAGTCTGATGAAGTCTTATGTTTAGAGATGAAAGCCCTTACTATTGAATGTTTTTATAAATAAATTGAAGCTTGTGTTTTTCCTTCTGACTTTTTATTTGATTCTCAGTTTGTTAGCTCATTTTTTTGTTTTATTGTTAGATAAACATAAACCTGCAGATAGGTTCAAAGGTTCATAGGTGTGTACTAGGCTGATGGCCCTGGGGCCTTCACAAGCCTAGCCATAGGATTACCCTGGCATAGTGCCACACAACCTTAGTTCCCGGTGCCTCTGTCGAGTAGAGCCACTGGAGTGACCTTGGAGTGAATTTTCTATTTCCCATCCAATCATCAAGATTTCTCTTGAAGAGGGTCAGCGAGATGCTCTGCTTGACATGTATGGGAAGTCTATTCCATAGCATGGGCAGTCTCTGGGTTATGAACCTGTCCCTCCAGTACATTCTGTTGATTGTGGTAATAAGGTTGAGGTCTCTGGAGTGCGTGGTGCGGAGGGATTGAGATTTCTTTACATGTAGCATTTCTAACAGAGCTGGTTCAGACATGGCTTTGTAAGTCAAGCAGAGATCACCTCTAAGTAGGTGATATGAGACAGAGAATAGTTGGAGTTTTTTGAGTCTGTCCATATAGGGCAAGTGTTTAAGGCCTAGGATCCTCTTTGTGAGGTATTTTTGTGGCCTCTCCAAATGTTGCAGGTGTCTAGTAAGGTACATGTCAAATGGGGCATTGTACTCCATGGCTGGCCTAATGAGGGAAGAGTAGATGGAGACAATGACCTCTTTCTTCCTGGATGCAAAACCCTTAGTAATGAGATGTGCCACACAGAAGGACTTTCTAACCACAGTGGCAATGTGGTGATCAAAAGAGAGGTTGCTGTCAGCCTGTGTTCCCAAATCTCTTATAACGCCTTCTGTCTTCAGTGGACTGCCATCAATGTGGTAATTCATGGGAAAAGGGTTTTTCCCAAAGGGGATGACGACACTTTTTTTGCATTGAGCTTAAGGCCATGGTTCTGACATCAGTTGTTGGTCTCAGTGAGGCCATTCTGTAGGATGTCAACATCACTTGGGGAGTTAATAATAGCTCCCAACTTGTAATTGTCTGCGAACTATGTCAGCCAGAGTCCCTTTGTGTTGGCCTGGACTTCAGAGAAGTAGATACTAAACAGGAGAAAACCCAGGGCTGAACCCTGTGGGACTCCACTCATGACTAGTCAGCAGTCTGACTTGGAGTCAGCTACATTCACACTGTGGGTTTTATCTGTGAGCCAGTGTGCAACCCACCTAGTGATATAGGGGTTGATGCCTAGCTTAGTGAGTTTTTCTACGATTCCTGAGTGGGGAATGGTGTCAAAGGCTTTGGCCAGATCAAGGTAGGCTGTATGAACCACCTTGCCTTCATCCACAGTTCTTGTGACTGACTCAAAGAAGTCGACCAGGTTGAGCAGGCATGATCTACCCTTCACAAAACCAAACTTTGTGAGATCCAGAGTTTGGAGATTCCCTGTTTCCTTGTTTATTAGGTGCATGATGATGCGTTCCATAGCTTTGCATATCAGACTTGTCAGGCTAATGGGGTGATTGTTCCCAGGGTCTGTAGTCACTACTCCTTTGAGGAGAGGGATGACTATAGCAGTGCTCCATTTGGTAGGGACAAAGCCTGAGGTGAGGCTGTGATTGAACAGGGCACACAGATGAGGTGCCAGTTCACTCTGTAGTTCATGTAGAACACAGCCAGAGATATTGTCAAGTCCCATAGAAGCTGTATTCTTGGCCTTGGACAGTGCTGTTTTAACCTGTGCAGCAGTAATACTGGGTGCCTGGCAATCTACTGGTATTATGATTGGTCCTTGGGGGGTAAAGTTGGCACTGAATCTGTCGGCCAGTATATTGGCAATATCTGTTGGTTCAGAATAGGAGGTACCATTCTGGAGTACCTCAGAGCAAATCTGGGTATTTGCCGTGGAGATTCTTTACATAACTATAGGAGGCCTTGTGGTTGTCTTTACTATCTGCTGCAATTTTGTTTTCATAGCTAGCTTTACAGGATTTGATGAGGGATCTCAACATTTTTTGAGGCTGATAAGGGAGTTTTTCAGTCTTGGGACTTTACCCTATTCTGCATCAGTTTCCTCCTTCTTTTGTAGAGTTTGTTTATGACAGGGGACCGCCAGAATGACTTCCGTTTTTTGGAGGAGAGCGTCTTGGTTCTATTGGGTATGGTGAGATCCATGCATTTGTGCATGTGCTCGTACAGTGCATTGGTGTATGATTCCAAGGTCATGCAACTATTTTCCATTTCCATGGGGTGCTGTGAAGTCAGCCACCTCTGTTTTTAGGAGCACAGAGTTTGCTTTGGAGAAGTTTTTCATGGCGGTTACCTTTGGGGGGGGGGGTGGATTTCCAAGGCGATTAGTTTGTGGTCGGATATAACTAGGGAGTAGCTGACTATTGGTGTAGAGCAATGGTCACCCATGTTTGTAATGACCAGGTCAAGGATGTTGCTACCTCTAGTGGGGGTAAGAATGAGCTGGTCCAGGGCATTGGAATTAATGAACTCCAGGAAACATTGGGCAAGTGTATTGGTACATGAGTAGTTTTCCCAGTTAATGGAGGGGTAGTTGAAGTCGCCCAGTATGAGAGTGTTAGGTTGGACCCTAATATTCTCCAGGTTGCTTAGGAATGTGGAGTGTGAGTCTTGGGACATGGTTGGGGACCTATAGCAGGCTACAACCTGAATCGGTGTCTTACTCAATGTTAGCTGCACCTGAAGTATCGCTGATGCGTTATGATGGGCTACCAGTCTGGAGGTGCGCGCATCCTTTATGAATATGGAAACACCACCACCTTTGAAGCTTCGGTCCAAGTTCTGGGGCTGAAAGGTTTGGAAAGAGTTATAGCCTGGTAGTGTAGGGGTGCTTTCTGCTGCCTTGAACCAGGTCTCTGTTACAGCACAAATGTCGATGTTCTCCATTTTAAGAAGTGCTTCGAGTGAGCATATTTTGAGATTTAGACTTCTAGCGTTGAGAAGCATGACCCTCAGATTGCATTTGTTTGTAGCTGTTATGGTGGTAATTTGATGTTTGGAACACCACCTATAAAAAAGCACTATAGGTGTGGCAAGTGCCTTGGCCAGTATCCGAAGCCCAGGGGTGACAGATGCAGGCCATCTCTGGCAAGGCATTGATGTCTGTCAGTCATGTCATCCTAGGCAGACAGATACTGGATCCCCTTAGAATGGCACCAGAAACTTAGCCAATTGTTGAAATCAATCATTTTCTGCTTGTACTGTGTATCATTTTGGGTGATGGTAGGATGCCGCTCAGGGCTAGGGTCATACCCACCTGGGCTACATAATCCAAAAGCTCCTCCATGTCTCTTTTCATGCAGTCCAGGGAGGTATGGCTCAGGTCATTCACACCCACATGTAAAATGACAGAGTCATATTTGTACCTGTTGTTGAGGGACCTGAGTGTGTGTATTATATGGCGGATCCTGGCACCTGACAGGAAGCTGACTCTTACTTTCTCCTTATTCAACCTAGTGAGTGGGACATCAGTGTGCCTCACTATCGAGTCAGCTATGACTAGTGTGTTGGGTATGCTTTTTTGTCTTAAGGGTTTTGGTTGAGTGGCACACTGTTTAGGAAAGTTATGTGTCTCGTGATCAGTGTTGTGTTGTGGTGGTCGAGTGTGTTTCTGCCTTGTAGGTCTCTACTGTTTGGGTAGATTTTTACTGAGAACATCTGCAAAAGTGGGTGTGTGGTTTGTGTTTTTATGTGAAGGCAGTGCGTGTTCTGGAGGTCTATGTGTTCCATGTGGTGTGGTGCAAGTGTTGACCTTCTCCTCTTGACCGGGTATTCCAGTCTTGGCTGGAGAGTGTGTGGCTTCCAATTTGGATATATAAGGGCATTTCTCGCAAGTCTGAGTGTTGGGAGGTGAGAGAAGAGGGTTGTCAGCGTACACGAGGCAGTTGCTACATTGCCTCAGGATGCCCAATTTCACCAGGTTAATAGGAGAAAGCACGGGGAACTGACCTTTAGACATGCCTGGAGGGGGTGGGCATTAATAATAAGTACTGGAACTGTTTCCTTGTAGAACGTTTAGTGCTGGTAGCACTTTTGTGTGCTGGTGCACTTTTGTGTGCTACAGTAATTGCTGTGCTCTAGGCAGGTATCATATAACTGATTTCTTTGCAGTTAAAAGCATTCTCTAGAGTCTCCTTGCTTCTTTATCTGCTTAAAACATTTATTTAGTGGTTTAGTGGCTACAGCTAGTAGCTGTAATAGTCCACCCACCCTCCCTATTGGTGTCTTGTTCTTATACTTGGTGGCTTTGGAGTTGCCCGGCCATACTGTAAATTTGATCTGGGACACTCCTCTTGGTCTAGTGTCATTAGCTCTTTCTACCTAATACAGAGAGAACATTTGAGAAGGCCAACCCACTTAAGTTCTTAACCTTGAATTATCTTCGGTTCCTGCTTTCTCACTTTTCACTTTACTAAAAAAAAAAAAATTGCTAGAATCTCCTTGTGTTCTGACTGAGTGTGCCTCTCAGCTGACAAGTATATTTTTTGGCAGTTTTTAACTGTTCAGAGTTGAATAAAACAATTATTTAATTTAGTTCAGAATACAGTTTGAATACATTGCATTTATTTAAACTCTATTTGCTCTAATATTGCTACACACTCGTGTGCTAGCTTGCACTACACTTGAATTGTTTTATTGCTGTTTTAGCTGCCTTTCTGTAAAAAAAAAATCTAAGCTTGTTTCCTGCCTTTCCTGTGACCAGCCTAGTCCAGATAAAGATTTGCTGTATCCAGGACTGTTTGTAAGCTTCTGAGCCCCCCAAGCCTTTCTGTGTTGGAGGGAAGTCTGCTAGCTTATCAGTGGGAGTGGTAAGTACTAGGTAACCTATCTACCACATAATGAGTGGTTTCTGGCCCCCAAATTGTAGTTATTAGCCATTTGGGCAGTTTTTCCATCTCTCTCAACTTTTCTGATGACCCAAATCTACCTTAGAATGTAGGCAGGTGGCTGTCCAATAGAAGGTAGGCTGGTGGATGTCCAACAGAAACTAGGCAGGTATCTTGTCCAATAGAAGGTAGGCTGGTGGCTGTCCAATAGAAGGTAGGCAGGTGGCTGTCCAATAGAAACTAGGCAGGTATCTGTCCAATAGAAGGTAGGCAGGTAGCTGTCCAATAGAAGGTAGGCAGGTGGCTGTCCAAGAAGCTACTGCAGAACCAATGGTGGGACTTGCACAAGAACAATCTCATTCAGCAAACTGGGTCTCTGTCTACCTTTTAGTTTCTATTGGTCTTCAAGCTTCTGTATGACTCTGAACATGATTACTTCCTTTAAAGTTTTGTTCTCTTTTTTATTTCTTTATTTGCTCCGATTTGGGGGCATTATATAGTACTGTTCCATTCTCTGTGAGAGGTATTCCATTTTCCTCCATAGCTGTAAGAGGAGGCAATGTTGTCTGTGAGAGGGGCCCTGCAACATAGGTGTGAGAGGGGACGTTCTGTATAGCTGTGAGTAGGGGCCCTGCTTAGTAGCTTTGAAAGGAGGCCCCTACTTCAAAGCTGTGGCAGGTGATACTGTACCAGAAAAGTGAGAGTCCAAAGCTGTGACAGGGGATCCTGTACCAGAACAACGAGAGTCCAAAGCTGTGGTAGGGGATCTTGTACCAAAACAGTGAGTGTCCAATGATGTAGCAGGTTATTCTGTACCAGAAATGTGAGAGTCCAAAGCTGTGGCAGGAGATCCTGTACCAGAACAGTGACAGTCTAAAGCTGTGACAGGGGATTCTGTACCACAACAATGAGGGTCCAAGCTGTAGCAGGAGATCCTGTACCAGAACAGTGAGAGTCCAAAGCTGTGGCAGGGGATTCTGTACCAGAACCATGAGAGTCCAAAGCTGTGGCAGGGTATCCTGTACCAGAACAGTGACAGGCCAAAGCTGTGACAGGGTATCCTGTACCAGAACAGTGACAGTCTAAAGCTGTAACAGAGGATCCTGTACCAGAACAGTGAGAGTCCAAAGCTGTGGCAGGGGATATAGTACCAGAACAGTGACAGTCCAAAGCTGTGGCAGGGCATCCTGTACCAGAACCATGAGAGTCCAAAGCTGTGACAGGGGATCCTGTACCAGAAAAGTGACAGTCCAAAGCTGTGACAAGTAATCCTGTACCAGAACAGTGAGGGTCCAAGCTGTGGCAGGGGATCCTGTATCAGAACAATGAGCATCCAAAGCTATGGTAGGAAATCCTGTACCAGACCTGTGAGAGTCCAAAGCTGTGGCAGGGGATCCTGTACCAGAATAGTGAGAGTCCAAATCTGTGGCAGGGGATCCTGTACCAGAATAGTGAGAGTCCAAAGCTGTTTCAGGGGATCCTGTAGCAGAACAGTGAGAGTCCAAAGCTGTGGCAGGGGATCCTGTACTAGAACAGTGACAGTCTAAAGCTGTGGCAGGGGTCCTCTACCAGAACAGTGAGAGTCCAAAGCTGTAGCAGGGTATCCTGTACCAGAACAGTGAGAGACATCTTTGTTAAATCAGCATCAACTCCCTGTAGGCTAAAAAAATTCCAAAGTTTGTTGTGCCTTTGAAATGGGAATATTAGCATGAGAGTAGGGACACTTTTAAACCAAGTGTGTTGTGTGTGTGTGAGGTTCGGTTCTATAGCTTGAGAGAGGACCCTGTTCCATAGACATGAGAGGAAGCCCTGCCATAACTGTGAGGGGGTTCCTGAGCCACAGTTGTAACAGGGGATCCAGTTCCATATCTATGACAGGAGGCCATGCTATAAATGTAAGAGGTGGCCCTGTTCCAAGGCTGTGAGAGGGGACTCTGTTCCAAAGCTGTGAGATGAGGCCCTGTTCCATACCTGTGATAGTGGGCCCTTTTCCAAAGCTTTGAGAAGGGATCCTGTTCCATATCTGTGAGAGAGGTCCCTGTTCCAAAGCTATGAGAGTGGGCTCTGTTCAATACCTTTGAGAAGGGGCCCTGTTCCAAAGCTGTGGGAGGAGACCCTGTTCCATACCTGTGAGAGGGGACCCTGTTCCAAAGCTATGAGAGGGGGCCCTGTGCTATACTTTTGAGAGGGGACCCTGTTCCATACATGTGAGAGGGGTCCCTCTTCCAAAGCAATGAGAGTGGACCCTGTTCAATACCTTTGAGTGGGGGCCCTGTTCCAAAGCTGTGACAGGAGACCCTGTTCCATACCTGTGAGAGGGGGCCCTGTTCCAAAGCTATGAGATGGGGCCCTGTGCCATACCTTTGAGAGGGAACACTGTTCCATACCTGTGAGAGGGGGCCCTGTTCCACACCTATGGGGTGTGGGAACTGCTTCATGGCAGAGAGAATCAGTTCCACTATGCATCTATGAAGTGTGACCGTGGTGCTGTGTAGCTTAAGGAGATATTTGTGTTTCATAGGTATGTAGGTATAGAACCAGAACATCGGTTTTGTACATAGATCTCACATTATTTCACTAAACATTCTCCCAGCATTTAAAAATATAAACAACCCTTTATGTATTGCCCAACACACTTAATAAATGTATGTAGAATTATAACATTTTGCCCTCTACAACAGCAGAAGGTATATCTTCACAGTAGTGATTCTGTCTCTAAGTATGTGTTAACAGATACATGTTGGAGGCATTAGCTTAGTCCGTTTTAGATGTTGTTGTCTCTATGACACATAATGTTTCCGAGATGTTCAGAAAATATGTACTCAAGTTACTGCACAAAGTACTCCTGGCTACACCCCTGAATCTATAAGAAGGGCCCCTGCACTGTAACTTGGGGGGGATGGTTTCCTGTACCTTAGAGGTAATCATGTTTTGGAGCAATGTGGGAGATGTTGTGCTCTGTTTGAGAAACAGCACTGTCCTGTAACTTGAGAAGGTGCCCTGCCCTGTAACTGTGACAGGTGGTGGTGTTACTCTGTATGTGTTAGAGGCAGCCATGGTCTGTAGGTTTGAGCAACAGCCTTTCTCTACAGCTGCTGCAACCTGTCTTTCATCTGAAGTCTTGGTTCATCATCCCGAGATGAGGACCCACTACTCCTGTTCTGAGATATTTGGTGTTATGGGGGAAGGGGCATGCTGTTGGGGTCAAACATTTTCTGTTAGGATGTATCATCTTAATTTTAGTTTTCCTTTTAATTTTCTGTATTAAGTATGCAGTGAAGTTTGTGTTTCTACCATGGCATCCTCAGAAACATGCAAAATATGTGGTTATGTTTAACTCTGACCACATGACACTGGCGTAACGTAAGTACCCCATGCACCGAGACATATGAAAAGTGTGGTTATGTTTAACTGCCACCCTAGGTCCCTGGTGTAACACAAGCACCCCACCCTCACAGACATGTGAAATGTATAGTTACCACTAACCACCATCACATGTCCCTACTGTATTGTAAGTATCCAGCCTCACAGAAATGTCAAACACATACATACCTTTTACTCTCAGAACACGTCCCTGCCATATTGTAAGCACTGACCCTCAAAGGCATTTGAAATGTGTAATTAAATATTTCTAGTTGTCATCACATGTCCATACTATGATGTAAGTACTTCCTATCAGCGACATGTGAAATGTGTAGTTAACTCCAAGGACCACTGAGTCTCTCCTAAGAACTTCAGCCCTGGAGACGTGTCAACTGTATAGTTATTGCTAGTAGACATATTTTAAAAGTACTCCAGCCTTGAATGTAAGTGAAATGTGTAACTGGTGGCACAGATTGTTTCTGCACTATATGAATTTACCTCTCACTCTCATCTCAAAGCCCTGCTGTTTTGTTAGCAGCCAAGTAATTGCCACAAAGCAGGAAATGAGAAGGAGTGCTGGCACAAAGTGTTTTCATAAAATGCTGAATGGTATACTCCTTCTAGCCTACAAAATGTCATATGTTTGTAGTGACCTTCAAATGGGAACATTGCAGGGAGAGTAGGAATTTTTCTATGCTTAGTGTGTTATCAATATTTTGTGGTTACATATTTTGGTGCCAACATTCTGAACTGTTTAATTTAGTGTTGCAGATATTTATCATCACATTTCTTTACATTATCGTCAGCCACTCAACTCTCTCAGGTGAGCTCATCTTTTACAGGAGCTGCAATCCTTCCTGCA
This sequence comes from Protopterus annectens, assembly GCF_019279795.1. Lineage (NCBI taxonomy): Eukaryota > Metazoa > Chordata > Ceratodontiformes > Protopteridae > Protopterus > Protopterus annectens. Next base: position 1,833,751,380 of record NC_056744.1, read on the forward strand.
TTGTTCAACCTTGCATTGACCTAGGATTAGTCTCAAACTCAGGCTGTCAGAGAGTCTAGACATCTCACCACTGGACTGATGGGGTGACAATTTCCCCCTTTCCAAAGGCTCTCTGTTTTGCCACCTGGAAAGACAATGTGAATTATATATTTTCGTTTGTCATCAAAAAGGTATACAAAGTGCCAACTATATAGTGTCAACACTAGCAGTAGAAACCAACTATCTGTATAAAGAACTGTTGATTCTCCTGTGCATGTGCTGTGATATTCTATTTAAAAACAATCATATCATGTGACATTGTCGGCTTATCTATTTAGAAACAATCAGATCTTGTGACATTGTCGGCTTATCTATTTAAAAACAATCATATCATGTGACATTGTCGGCTTATCTATTTAAAAACAATCATATCATGTGACATTGTCGGCTTATCTATTTAAAAACAATCATATCATGTGACATTGTCGGGTTATCTATTTAAAAACAACCATATCATGTGACATTGTCGGCTTATCTATTTAAAAACAATCATATCATGTGACATTGTCGGCTTATCTATTTAAAAACAACCATATAATGTGACATTGTCGGCTTATCTATTTAAAAACAACCATATCATGTGACATTGTCGGCTTATCTATTTAAAAACAATCATATCATGTGACATTGTCAGCTTATCTATTTAAAAACAACCATATCATGTGACATTGCCAGCTTATCTATTTAAAAACAATCATATCATGTGACATTGTCAGCTTTTCTATTTAAAAACAATCATATCATGTGACATTGTCGGCTTATCTATTTAGAAACAATCATATCATGTGACATTGTCGGCTTATCTATTTAAAAACAACCATATCATGTGACATTGTCGTCTTATCTATTTAAAAACAATCATATCATGTGACATTGTCGGCTTATCTATTTAAAAACAACCATATCATGTGACATTGTCGTCTTATCTATTTAAAAACAACCATATCATGTGACATTGTCGGCTTATCTATTTAAAAACAATCATATCATGTGACATTGTCAGCTTATCTATTTAAAAACAACCATATCATGTGACATTGTTGGCTTATCTATTTAAAAACAATCATATCATGTGACATTGTCAGCTTATCTATTTAAAAACAACCATATCATGTGACATTGTTGGCTTATCTATTTAAAAACAATCATATCATGTGACATTGTCATCTTATCTATTTAAAAACAATCATATCATGTGACATTGTCAGCTTATCTATTTAAAAACAACCATATCATGTGACATTGTCGGCTTATCTATTTAAAAACAACCATATCATGTGACATTGTCAGCTTATCTGTTTAAAAACAATCATATCATGTGACATTGTCGGCTTATCTATTTAAAAACAATCATATCATGTGACATTGTCGGCTTATCTATTTAAAACAATCATATCATGTGACATTGTCGGCTTATCTATTTAAAAACAATCATATCATGTGATATTGTCGGCTTATCTATTTAAAAACAATCATATCATGTGACATTGTCGGCTTATCTATTTAAAAACAATCATATCATGTGACATTGTCGGCTTATCTATTTAAAAACAATCGTATCATGTGACATTGTCGGCTTATCTATTTAAAAACAATCATATCAAGTGACATTGTCAGCTTATCTATTTAAAAACAATCATATCATGTGACATTGTCGGCTTATCTATTTAAAAACAACCATATCATGTGACATTGTCGTCTTATCTATTTAAAAACAACCATATCATGTGACATTGTCGGCTTATCTATTTAAAAACAATCATATCATGTGACATTGTCAGCTTATCTATTTAAAAACAACCATATCATGTGACATTGTTGGCTTATCTATTTAAAAACAATCATATCATGTGACATTGTCAGCTTATCTATTTAAAAACAACCATATCATGTGACATTGTTGGCTTATCTATTTAAAAACAATCATATCATGTGACATTGTCATCTTATCTATTTAAAAACAATCATATCATGTGACATTGTCAGCTTATCTATTTAAAAACAACCATATCATGTGACATTGTCGGCTTATCTATTTAAAAACAACCATATCATGTGACATTGTCAGCTTATCTGTTTAAAAACAATCATATCATGTGACATTGTCGGCTTATCTATTTAAAAACAATCATATCATGTAACATTGTCGGCTTATCTATTTAAAACAATCATATCATGTGACATTGTCGGCTTATCTATTTAAAAACAATCATATCATGTGATATTGTCGGCTTATCTATTTAAAAACAATCATATCATGTGACATTGTCGGCTTATCTATTTAAAAACAATCATATCATGTGACATTGTCGGCTTATCTATTTAAAAACAATCGTATCATGTGACATTGTCGGCTTATCTATTTAAAAACAATCATATCAAGTGACATTGTCAGCTTATCTATTTAAAAACAATCATATCATGTGACATTGTCGGCTTATCTATTTAAAAACAATCATATCATGTGACATTGTCGACTTATCTATTTAAAAACAACCATATCATGTGACATTGTCGGCTTATCTATTTAAAAACAATCATATCATGTGACATTGTCGGCTTAGGCACCAAAGAGTAAGAGCAGGATGTCTTGGAAACGTCATCATCATCATCAGACCCCTTTTTCCCATTTTCTGCATGGGGTCAGGGTGTCACATTAATTGTTGCTGTCTCTCTCGATTCAGTGCCGCATTCCTGCCTTCACTGACACTCATGCCTGACTGTCACACATATTCTCTAACACAATCCATCCATCTCTTTGTTGGACATCCTCACTTCCTCTTACCTTCTTCCTGTCTGTCCCAAATCTTCCTCACCAAATTGTCTTCTGCTTTTCTACACATGTGCCCAAACCACCATAATCTGCTCTCTTTGATCTTTTCTGCAATTGGAGCTACTTTGGCTTCTGCTCTTATGTCCTCCTTCCTTTGTCTGTCCCACAGTGTGCATCCATTTACCTTTACTGCCCACGTTTCTGTACCATACATAGTGCTGGTTGCACCACAGTTTTGTACACCTTCCTTTTCAGCTTCGTTGGCATTCTTCTGTCATACACATCACCAGAGACTCTATGCCATTTGACTGCAACACCTCTGCTTCTGGCTTTGACCTCTTCATTCAGACTTCCCTTCTCCTCAACCACCCCTCCCAGATACTTGAAGCTGTTAACCTGTTCCACTATCTTCTCTTCTAAGTTTTCAGCTTCTACTGATTTTCCTAATTTTCTGCCATTACCACTGTCTTATCTGTACTCAGTTTCACCCCATGTGCCTTCAGTTTTGCATTCCATTCCCCTATCCTTTACTGACGCTCTTGCTCAGAGTCTGCCTGTAATGCCACATCATCTGCATACAGTTGCATTGTTGATCTGTCCCCTCCAAACTGTTTGCTAATGTAATCCATCACCAATATGAATGTAAGTGGGCTCAGATCTGAACTCTGATGCACACCCACTCCCACTTTGAACCCCTCAGTGAGACTGAGCACCATTCGTACTTGAGTCATTGGGTCCTTCTACATGGCCTGCACTAATTCTACCAATGTTTCTGGGACCTTGAACCACCACAGAACTGCCCAAATCAGCTTTCTTGGGACCTTGTCATATTCTTTTCTCTAGGAAAGCCCAGTTGGACTGTTTCCTCCTCTCTAGCTTCTTCTGAACAATCAGTCTCACTGCAAGCATTGGGTCAGTTATGCTGCATCCTGATCTGAATCTGAACTGCCCCACTCCCATCTTACTTTCTACTGCTCTATGCATCTGTTTATCAATAATCCTCTCCAAGACTTGCATGCAATGTGATAGAAGTTTGATGCCTCTGTACTGCCCACAGTTGCAGATGTCCCCATTGTTCTTGTACACTGACATGATTATGCTTATTCTCCAGTCATCTTGGATGCGCTTTCTCTCCATAGTGCTTAGGAGAACCCTCAGGTGCCATTTTTCCCCTATTTCACCCAGCATCTTTATCCTATCTGCTTTGAACTCAACTGAGCCTGCTGCTTTCCCTGACTTCATTTTCCATAGTGCTGTAAACAGACAGTGCTGAAATACTTTTGTTCCCCCAATCTGAAGATCTAACAACACCTCGACAGAGGTATAATGAGTAGGAAAACATGTCTTTCTTTCTTCTACCTAGTCCTGGCAATAGTATTTTTATAGCCATAATCAACTTTTTGGAGTGTAGGATGTTAATATATAACCTCAGAGTAAACATCTGTGACAAATGTGCATAGAATTCATTCAGCTGCCTTCCCCAAACTCTTCTGTCTCTTATGTTACCCTCCCTAATCACCCTAGCTTCTACATCATGCATGACTGCATATACCCAACGTCATATGGTACTGCCTTGAATGGGACTGCATGTTTGATCTAGTGCATAATCTGGTTGATTCTGATTATTGACACTTACTCTAAGGATGTAGAACATACTTACTGGCTAAATAAGCACCAGACGAGGAAGGCAACACCAACCTTGTTGAATAAAATATAGAATTTTATTACCACTGTTCCGGCTGGCACAGAAAATAAATCCAACGGCTGTTCAGCACAAAATCCAAACTGTTAAAAGCATAAACACAGAAAATAGATACAAGAGCTGTTCAGCACACAAAAATCCAAGACTGTTGAAAGCACTAGTATGTAGAACATACTTGTTGCTATGACACAATAGGATACAAAGTGAGGATTTTTCTTGTTACACTTAGCACTATATGTGTGCACATTTTGTTTTATTCATACTGTGTGTATCATTTTATGCATGTGTACACAATATATTTCCATTTTGGTGTATTTTTTCAGCATCTTATTTGAGTACATTATTACAAAATGTACCTTCTGTATATACTACTATGCTTATTTTATGTTATGCACTGTTTACATTTCATGTACTGAATCCTGTTAATATGGTGTTGATCGGGTATTATACACTGTACACAATATCACAGACAGTATACATTCTAGATACTGTGTACTATTAGGTTTTTGCTAATCATATCTTACTCAAAATGCACACCCCATGTACTGTGCATTGGTAGTACTGTGTTAAGCATATGCTGCATACAGTGTGCTTCTATGCATTGTATGCTGTTTATACTGTCTAAACTAATCCGTATACCAAGTGCACATTTCATGCATTGTATACATTTATTAGTATTGTGCTAATGATGTGTGATGCATTGTGTACATTTATTAATATTGTTCTAGTGATGTGTGATGCACTGCATACATTTCATGTATTATACACTGTTAGCATTTTATTACTTCAGCTACATTTCATATATTGTGCATTGCTACTGTTGTGTTACTCATGCTAACACACCACTTACATTCCATATATTGTGTGCTATTAGTGTTGTGTTATTCATCCCTTGTGTACTATGTACATTCCATGTATTGTGTGCTGTTAGTGTTGTGTTACTCATGCCTTTTGCACCATGTTGTTGTTTTGTCTTTTGGCTTTTCCCAGTTAGGGGGCACCACAGCGGAACTCCGGTCTGCTAATGATTGGCAGTAGATTTTTATGTGCCGAGTTGCCGGCCCTGACGCACAACCTTCAACAAAGGCATGCCCATTCACGCATGCCTCCTCACAGAAGATGCTCTAGCTGAGAATCGAACAGGACAACGTCTTACTGTGAGATGACAAAGCTACCGCAGCACCACCACCGCAGTCATGCCTTTTGCACCATGTACATCCCATGTATTGTGCACTGTTAGTGTTGTGTTACTAATGCTTTATGCACCATGTACATTCCATATATTCTCTACTGTTACTGTTATGTTACTATACCTTATGCACTATGTAAATTCCATGTATCGTGTATTCTTAGCATTGTGTTACTCATACTTTATGCACCTAGTACTGTACATGTATTGTGCACTGTTAGTGCTGTGTTACTAATGCTTTATGCACCATGTGCATTCCATATATTCTCTACTGTTACTGTTGTGTTACTATACCTTATGAACTATGTAAATTCCATGTATCGTGTATTCTTAGTGTTGTGTTACTCATACTTTATGCACCATGTGCATTCCCTGTATTGTGTACTGTTAGTGTTGTGTTACTAATGCTTTATGCACCATGTACTTTCCATGTATTGTATACTGTTAGTACTGTGTTACTAATGCTTTATGCACCATGTACATTCCATGTATTGTGCACTGTTAGTGCTGTGCTATTAATGCTTTATGCACAATGTACTTTCCATGTATTGTGTACTGTTAGTGCTGTGTTACTAATGCTTTATGCACCATGTACATTCCATGTATTGTGCACTGATAGTGGTGTGTTACTAATGCTTTATGCACCATGTACTTTCCATGTATTGTGCACTGTTAGTGCTGTGTTACTAATGCTTTATGCACCATGTACATTCCATGTATTGTGCACTGTTAGTGTTGTGTTGCTAATGTTTTATGCACCATGTACATTCCATGTATTGTGCACTCTTAGTTTGTGCTATTCATGCTTTATGCACCATGTGCATTCCATGTACTGTGTTCTGTTAGTGCTGTGTTACTAATGCTTTACGCACCATGTACATTCCATGTATTGTGCCCTGTTAGTGCTGTGTTGCTAATGCTTTATGCACCATGTACATTCCATGTATTGTGCACTGTTAATTTCTGTTATTCATGCTTTATGCACCATGTACATTCCATGTATTGTGCACTGTTAGTGCTGTGTTACTAATGCTTTATGCACCATGTGCATTCCATGTATTGTGTATTCCTAGTGTTGTGTTACTCATACTTTATGTACCATGACTTTCCATGTTTCATGCACTGTTAGTGTTGTGTTATTTATGCTTTATGCACCATGTACATTTCATATATTGTGCACTGTTAGTGTTGTGTTACTCATGCATTTTGCACCACGTACATTCAATATGCTGTATCCTTTTAGATTTGAGTTAATCATACCTTATGCATCATGTATATGTCATGTATTGCGCAAAGTTAGTCATGCCTTATGCGCCATGTACATTCCATATATTCTCTACTGTTACTGTTGTGTTACTATACCTTATGCACTATGTAAATTCCATGTATCATGTATTTTTAGTGTTGTGTTACTCATGGTTTGTGCACCATGTACATTCCATGTATTGTGCACTGTTACTGTTGTGTTAGTCATGCCTTATGCACTATGTACATTCCATATATTCTCTACTGTTACTGTTGTGTTACTATACCTTATGCACTATGTAAATTCCATGTATCGTGTATTCTTAGTGTTGTGTTACTCATACTTTATGCACCATCAGCATTCCCTGTATTGTGTACTGTTAGTGTTGTGTAACTAATGCTTTATGCACCATGTACATTCCATATGTTCTCTACTGTTACTGTTGTGTTACTATACCTTATGCATTATGTAAATTCCATGTATCATGTATTCTTAGTGTTGTGTTACTCATACTTTATGCACCATGTACTTTCCATGTATTGTGTACTGTTAGTGTTGTGTTACTCATGCTTTATGCACCATGTACATTCCATGTATTGTACACTGTTAGTGCTGTTTTACTAATGCATTATGCCCCACGTACTTTCCATGTATTGTGCACTGTTAGTGCTGTGTTACTCATGCATTTTGCACCATGTACATTCAATATGCAGTGTACTTTTAGATTTGAGTTAATCATACTTTATGCATCATGTGTATGTCATGTATTGTGCAAAGTTAGTCACAGCTGATGCACCATGTACATTCCATATACTCTCTACTGTTACTGTTGTGTTACTATACCTTATGCACTATGTAAATTACATGTATCGTGTATTCTTATCATTGTAACTCATACTTTATGGACATAGTACTTTCCATGTATTGTGCACTGTTAGTGCTGTGTTACTAATGCTTTATGCACCATGTACATTACATATATTCTGTACTGTTACTGTTGTGTTACTATACCTTATGCACTATGTAAATTCCATGCATCATGTATTCTTAGTGTTGTGTTGCACATACTTTATGCACCTAGTACTTTCCATGCATTTTGCACTGTTAGTGTTGTGTTATTCATGCTTTATGCACCTTGTGCATTCCATATATTATGCACTGTTAGTGTTGTGTTATTCATGCTTTATGCACCATGTACATTCCATATATTCTCCGCTGTTACTGTTGTGTTACTATACCTTATGCACTATGTAAATTCCATGTATTGTGTATTATTAGTGTTGTGGTACTCATAGTTTATTCACCATGTGCATTCCCTGTACTGTGCACTGTTAGTGTTGCGTTACTAATGCTTTATGCACCATGTACATTCCGTATATTCTCTACTGTTATTGTTGTGTTACTATACCTTATGCACTATGTAAATTCCATGTATTGTGTATTCTTAGTGTTGTGTTACACATACTTTATGCACCTAGTACTTTCCTTGTATTTTGCACTGTTAGTGTTGTGTTATTCATGCTTTATGCACCTTGTGCATTCCATATATTGTGCACTGTTAGTGTTGTGTTATTCATGCATTATGCACCATGTGCATTCCATGTATTGTGCACTGTTAGTGCTGGGTTACTAATGCTTTATGCACCATGTACTTTTCATGTATTGTGTACTGTTAGTGTTGTGTTACTAATGCTTTATGCACCATGCACTTTCCATGTATTGTGTACTGTTAGTGCTGTGTTACTAATGCTTTATGCACCATGTACATTCCACGTATTGTTTATTGTTACTGCTGTGTTACTAATGCTTTATGCACCATGTACATTCCATGTATTGTGCACTGTTAGTGCTGTGTTACTAATGTTTTAAGCACCATGTACTTGCCTTGTATTGTGTACGGTTAGTGCTGTGTTACTAATGTTTTATGCACCATGTACATTCCATATGTTCTCTACAGTTGCTGTTGTGTTACTATACCTTATGCATTATGTAAATTCCATGTATCATGTATTCTTAGTGTTGTGTTACTCATACTTTATGCACCATGTACTTTCCATGCATTGTGTACTGTTAGTGTTGTGTTACTCATGCTTTATGCACCATGTACATTCCATGTATTGTACACTGTTAGTGCTGTTTTACTAATGCATTATGCCCCACGTACTTTCCATGTATTGTGCACTGTTAGTGCTGTGTTACTCATGCATTTTGCACCAGTACATTCAATATGCAGTGTACTTTTAGATTTGAGTTAATCATACTTTATGCATCATGTATATGTCATGTATTGTGCAAAGTTAGTCACACCTGATGCACCATGTACATTCCATATACTCTCTACTGTTACTGTTGTGTTACTATACCTTATGCACTATGTAAATTCCATGTATCGTGTATTCTTAGTGTTGTGTTACTCATAGTTTATGCACCATGTACTTTCCATATATTCTCTACTGTTACTGTTGTGTTACTATACCTTATGCACTATGTAAATTACATGTATCGTGTATTCTTACCGTTGTAACTCATACTTTATGCACCTAGTACTTTCCATGTATTGTGCACTGTTAGTGCTGTGTTACTAATGCTTTATGCACCATGTACATTCCATATATTCTGTACTGTTACTGTTGTGTTACTATAACTTATGCACTATGTAAATTCCATGTATCATGTATTCTTAGTGTTGTGTTGCACATACTTTATGCACCTAGTACTTTCCATGCATTTTGCACTGTTAGTGTTGTGTTATTCATGCTTTATGCACCTTGTGCATTCCATATATTGTGCACTGTTAGTGTTGTGTTATTCATGCTTTATGCACCATGTACATTCCATATATTCTCTGCTGTTACTGTTGTGTTACTATACCTTATGCACTATGTAAATTCCATGTATCGTGTATTATTAGTGTTGTGGTACTCATACTTTATTTACCATGTGCATTCCCTGTATTGTGCACTGTTAGTGTTGTGTTACTAATGCTTTATGCACCATGTACATTCCGTATATTCTCTACTGTTATTGTTGTGTTACTATACCTTATGTACTATGTAAATTCCACGTATTGTGTATTCTTAGTGTTGTGTTACACATACTTTATGCACCTAGTACTTTCCTTGTATTTTGCACTGTTAGTGTTGTGTTATTCATGCTTTATGCACCTTGTGCATTCCATATATTGTGCACTGTTAGTGTTGTGTTATTCATGCATTATGCACCATGTGCATTCCATGTATTGTGCACAGGTAGTGCTGGGTTACTAATGCTTTATGCACCATGTACTTTCCATGTACTGTGTACTGTTAGTGCTGTGTTACTAATGCTTTATGCACCATGTACATTACATATATTCTGTACTGTTACTGTTGTGTTACTATACCTTATGCACTATGTAAATTCCATGCATCATGTATTCTTAGTGTTGTGTTGCACATACTTTATGCACCTAGTACTTTCCATGCATTTTGCACTGTTAGTGTTGTGTTATTCATGCTTTATGCACCTTGTGCATTCCATATATTATGCACTGTTAGTTTTGTGTTATTCATGCTTTATGCACCATGTACATTCCATATATTCTCTGCTGTTACTGTTGTGTTACTATACCTTATGCACTATGTAAATTCCATGTATTGTGTATTATTAGTGTTGTGGTACTCATAGTTTATGCACCATGTGCATTCCATGTATTGTGCACAGGTAGTGCTGGGTTACTAATGCTTTATGCACCATGTACTTTCCATGTATTGTGTACTGTTAGTGCTGTGTTACTAATGCTTTATGCACCATGTACTTTCCATGTATTGTGTATGGTTAGTGCTGTGTTACTAATGCTTTATGCACCATGTACATTCCATGTATTGTGTATTGTTACTGCTGTGTTACTAATGCTTTATGCACCTTGTACATTCCATGTATTGTGCACTGTTAGTGCTGTGTTACTAATGTTTTATGCACCATGTACTTTCCATGTATTGTGTACTGTTAGTGCTGTGTTACTAATGATTTATGCACCATGTACATTCAATATGCTGTGTACTTTTAGATTTGAGTTAGTCATACCTTATGCATCATGTATATGTCATGTATTTTGCAAAGTTAGTCACACCTTATGCCTCATATACAGTCCATATGTTCTCTACTGTTACTGTTGTGTTACTATACCTTATGCAGTATGTAAATTCCATGTATCATGTGTTTTTAGTGTTGTGTTACTCACAGTTTGTGCACCATGTACATTCCCTGTATTGTGCAGTTTTAGTGCTGTGTTACTAATGCTTTATGCACCATGTACATTCCATATATTCTCTACTGTTACTGTTGTGTTACTATACCTTATGCACTATGTAAATTCAATGCATCTTGTATTCTTAGTGTTGTGTTACCCATACTTTATGCACCTAGTACTTTCCATGTATTGTGCACTGTTAGTGTTGTGTTATTCATGCATTATGCACCATGTGCATTCCATGTATTGTGTACTGTTAATGCTGTGTTACTAATGCTTTATGCACCATGTACAGTCCATATATTGTGCACTTAGTGCTGTGTTATTTATGCTTTATGCACCATGTACATTCCGTATATTGTGCACTGCTAGTGTTGTGTGACTCATGCATTTTGCACCATGTACAGTCAATATGCTGTGTACTTTTAGATTTGAGTTAATCATACCTTATGCGTCATGTATATGTCATGTATTGTGCAAAGTTAGTCACACCTTATGCACCATGTACATTCCATATATTTTCAACTGTTACTGTTGTGTTACTATACCTTATGCCCTATGTAAATTCCATGTATTGTGTATTTTTAGTATTGTGTTACTCATACCTTATGCACCATGTGCATTCCCTGTATTGTGTACTGTTAGTGCTGTGTTCCTAACGCTTTATGCACCATGTACATTCCATGTATTATGCAATGTTAGTGCTGTGTTACTAATGCTTTATGCACCATGTACATTCCGTATATTCTCTACTGTTATTGTTGTGTTACTATACCTTATGCACTATGTAAATTCCACGTATTGTGTATTCTTAGTGTTGTGTTACACATACTTTATGCAACTAGTACTTTCCTTGTATTTTGCACTGTTAGTGTTGTGTTATTCATGCTTTATGCACCTTGTGCATTCCATATATTGTGCACTGTTAGTGTTGTGTTATTCATGCATTATGCACCATGTGCATTCCATGTATTGTGCACTGGTAGTGCTGGGTTACTAATGCTTTATGCACCATGTACTTTCCATGTATTGTGTACTGTTCATGCTGTGTTACTAATGCTTTATGCACCATGTACTTTCCATGTGTTGTGTACTGTTAGTGCTGTGTTACTAATGCTTTATGCACCATGTACATTCCATGTATTGTGTATTGTTACTGCTGTGTTACTAATGCTTTATGCACCTTGTACATTCCATGTATTGTGCACTGTTAGTGCTGTGTTACTAATGTTTTATGCACCATGTACTTGCCATGTATTGTGTACTGTTAGTGCTGTGTTACTAATGATTTATGCACCATGTACATTCAATATGCTGTGTACTTTTAGATTTGAATTAGTCATACCTTATGCATCATGTATATGTCATGTATTTTGCAAAGTTAGTCACACCTTATGCACCATATACAGTCCATATGTTCTCTACTGTTACTGTTGTGTTACTATACCTTATGCCCTATGTAAATTCCATGTATTGTGTATTTTTAGTATTGTGTTACTCATATCTTATGCACCATGTGCATTCCCTGTATTGTGTACTGTTAGTGCTGTGTTCCTAATGCTTTATGCACCATGTACATTCCATGTATTATGCAATGTTAGTGCTGTGTTACTAATGCTTTATGCACCATGCACATTCCATATGATCTCTATTGTTATTGTTGTGTTACTATACCTTATGCACTATGTAAATTCCATGTATCATGTATTCTTTGTGTTGTTTTACTCATACTTTATGCACCTTGTACTTTCCATGTATTGTGCACTGTTAGTGTTGTGTTATTCATGCTTTATGCACCTTGTGCATTCCATATATTGTGCACTGTTAGTGTTGAGTTATTCATGCTTTATGCACCATGTACATTCCATGTATTGTGCACTGTTAGTGTTATGTTATTCATGCTTTATGCACCATGTGCATTCCATGTATTGTGCACTGTTAGTGCTGGGTTACTAATGCTTTATGCACCACGTACATTCCATGTATTGTGCACTGTTAGTGCTGTGTTACTAATGCTTTATGCACCATGTACATTCCATATATTCTCTACTGTTACTGTTGTGGTACTATACCTTATGCACTATGTAAATTCCATGTATCGTGTATTCTTAGTGTTGTGTTACTCATACTTTATGCACTTAGTACTTTCCATGTATTGTGCACTGTTAGTGTTGTGTTATTTATGCTTTATGCACCTTGTGCATTCCATATATTGTGCACAGTTAGTGTTGTGTTATTCATGCTTTATGCACCATGTGCATTCCATGTATTGTTCACTGTTAGTGTTGGGTTACTAATGCTTTATGCACCACGTACATTCCATGTATTGTGCACTGTTAGTGCTGTGTTACTAATGCTTTATGTACCATGTACATTCCATACATTCTCTACTGTTACTATTGTGTTACTACACATTATGCACTATGTAAATTCCATGTATCGTGCATTATTAGCATTGTGTTACTCATACTTTATGCACCTAGTACTTTCCATGTATTGTGCACTGTTAGTGCTGTGTTACTAATGGTTTATGCACCATGTACATTCCATATATTCTCTATTGTTACTATTGTGTTAATATACCTTATGCACTATGTAAATTCCATGTATCATGTATTTTTAATGTTGTGTTACTCATACTTTATGCACCATGTGCATTCCCTGTATTGTGTGCTGTTAGTGTAGTGCTACTAAGGCTTTATGCACCATGTACTTTCCATGTATTGTGCACTGTTAGTTTATTTTATTTATTTATTTTATTTTACATTTGTTGACCGGGCTAGTCTAGCTGGATATATGTCCATTTTCAGTAGAGGCCCGGGGAGAAAAGCTCCACACATTTCAAATAAAGTTCACATCTACAGAAGTACATATTTGCAATACAAATAGATTTTCCGTAAAGAAAACAGAACTAATATGAGGTGGAAATTAATAAAGTACATGTAAAAAAGGCTACACATATTTGACTAGACTTAGTATAATTAATATGAAGTTACATTTAATTGTTGCTAAAGAATACTAGCTAAGAAAATAAAGAAAATATAGTATAGATGTAGATAAGAGAGGAAGATGAAGGAGAGGGAAAGGGAGAAGCAGTTAAGTAATACATCTAGAAGTCACATGTTACACTTGTTAGAGAACCGAGTAAGAAGTAAGACTACGATGGAGAGGAAGCAGAAAGGTTGTTAAGATGAAATAGTTTCAGAGATGAGAAGGTAAGGTTGATTCAAGTAATAAGGGGTAAGTTGGTCAGTCAGGTTTAGTACAGGGCACATCCAATGTGTTTTCAGGAAGAGCTTATGTTTATTTTTAAACAGAGTAATAGAGGGAAGTGTGGTAAGTTCAGAGGGAAGTAGGTTCCAGGCTTTTCCAATAGAATTAGAAAAAAGAGAATCTCCAGCTCTATTGTTTGATTTATTGATATATACAAGAAGTTTTTGTGAAGATCTTAGGGACTTCTGGTTATCATAGGGGTGCATAAGGTTAGATAGGATGGGTGTTTTGGCAGGTTGATAAAGTATTTTGTGGACGATGGCCAGTTGGTTAAATTTCTGCTGCTGCTGTAATTCAAGCCACCCTAGATTCTTTAGATTAATACAGTGGTGTGTTCTGTATGGGTTACCTGTGGCAAACTTGTCTATGTTATTATAGGAGTTTTCTAGTTTCTTAAGGTTATTTTTTGACAGGTTGGTAAATATGGGTGAGGCATAAAGAAGGGTGGAGATTAGATGGGTGTGGGCAATAGTTATTCTAGTTGCAGGAGTGAGGAAGGATTTGATCCTATAAATAGAGCCTATTTTTTATTAGTAGTTTTCAGAATGTTGTTGACATGGGCATCAAAGTTTAGGTTACTGTCTATGGTGATACCTAGTAGTTTGGTAGTTAGATCTTGGGATATGAGTGTACCATTATTGGATGTTACAGTGAAGTCTATTGGGGGAGATTTACTGGTAGGTGTAAAAAGGAGAAGTTTAGTTTTTTAGGGTTTAATAGGAGACAGTGTTTTGTAAACCATAGTTCTACAGAGTTAAATATGTCGTGCGAAAGGGAGTGAAGTTCTGATACAGATGTGGCTGAGCATATAGGTGTGGAGTCACCTACATATTGTATACATGTAGCTTGGGGAACTACTTGGTGAAGGTCATTGATGAATATAGAAAACAGAAGAGGGCCCAGTATGGACCCTTGAGGGACACCAATATTAACAGGTAGATGGGTAGAAAGAACGTTGTTTCAGAGCACAGCTTGATGTCTGTTATTTAAGTAGGAATGGAACCATTTTATAGCTAGTGGGTTGAGAGACAGAGATTTGAGAATGTTTATGAGTATAGTGTGATTTACCATGTCAAAAGCCTTGGACAGGTCTATGAAAAGTGCAGAGGAGAGCATAAGATTACTTTTTTTGTTGATGGTGTCAATAAAGGAATGGAGGGCACTAGTTGTGCTATGGGAAGGTCAGAACCCATGTTGGGAGTTGCAAAGCAGGTTATTATGGAGAAGGTGGTCTTGCAATTGCCTGTGGATACATCTTTCCATGATTTTAGATAAAGGAGAAAAGTAGGGCTATGGGACAATAGTTGGAGAGTTCAGTGGAGTCTCCCCCCTTATGAAGGGTAATAATATGAGAGACTTTCCAAAGTTTGGAGATATATCATTCAGTGATGGTTCTATTGATGAGAATGGAGATGGGGTAAGCAATGTCCCCCCTTATGAAGGGGAATAATATGAGAGACTTTCCAAAGTTTGGGGATATATCCTTCAGTGATGGTTCTATTGATGAGAATGGAGATGGGGTAAGCAATGTCCCCACTTATGAAGGGGAATAATATGAGAGACTTTCCAAAGTTTGGGGATATATCCTTCAGTGATGGTTCTATTGATGAGAATGGAGATTGGGTAAGCAATAGTGATGGTTCTGTTGATGAGACTGGAGATGGGGTAACCAATGGTGATGGTTCTATTGATGAGAATGGAGATGGGGTAAGCAATGGTGATGGTTCTATTGATGAGAATGGAGATGGGGTAAGCAATGGTGATGGTTCTATTGATGAGAATGGAGATGGGGTAACCAATGGTGATGGGTCTATTGATGAGAATGAAGATGGGGTAAGCAATGGTGATGGTTCTAGTGATGAGAATGGAGATGAGGTAACCAATGGTGATGGTTCTAGTGATGAGAATGGAGATGGGGTAAGCAATGGTGATGGTTCTAGTGATGAGAATGGAGATGGGGTAAGCAATTGTGATGGTTCTATTGATGAGTATGGAGATGGGGTAAGCAATGGTGATGGTTCTATTGATGAGAATGGAGATGGGGTAAGCAATGGTGATGGTTCTATTGATGAGAATGGAGATGGGGTAACCAATGGTGATGGTTCTAGTGATGAAAATGGAGATGGGGTAAGCAGTGGTGATAGTTCTAGTGATGAGAATGGAGATGGGGTAAGCAATGGTGATGGTTCTAGCGATGAGAATGGAGATGGGGTAAGCAATGGTGATAGTTATATTGATGAGTATGGAGATGGGGTAAGCAATGGTGATGGTTCTATTGATGAGAATGGAGATGGGGTAAGCAATGGTGATGGTTCTATTGATGAGTATGGAGATGGGGTAAGCAATGGTGGTGGTTCTATTGATGAGAATGGAGATGGGTTAAGCAATGGTGATGGTTCTAGTGATGAGAATGGAGATTGGGTAAGCAATGGTGATGGTTCTATTGATGAGAATAGAGATGGGGTAAGCAATGGTGATGGTTCTATTGATGAGAATGGAGATGGGCTAAGCAATGGTGATGGTTCTACTGATGAGAATGGAGATGGGTTAAGCAATGGTGATGGTTCTAGTGATGAGAATGGAGATTGGGTAAGCAATGATGATGGTTCTATTGATGAGAATAGAGATGGGGTAAGCAATGGTGATGGTTCTACTGATGATAATGGATATGGGGTAACCAATGGTGATGGTTCTACTGATGAGAATGGAGATGGGGTAAGCAATGGTGATGGTTCTAGTGATGAGAATGGAGATGGGGTAACCAATGGTGATGGTTCTAGTGATGAGAATGGAGATGGGGTAAGCAATGGTGATGGTTCTACTGATGAGAATGGAGATGGGGTAACCAATGGTGATGGTGCTATTGATGAGAATGGAGATGGGGTAAGCAATGGTGATGGTCCTAGTGATGAGAATGGAGATGGGGTAAGCAATGGTGATGGTTCTAGTGATGAGACTGGAGATGGGGTAAGCAATGGTGATGGTTCTATTGATGAGAAAGGAGATGGGCTAAGCAATAGTGATGGTTCTATTGATGAGAATGGAGATGGGGTAAGCAATGGTGATGGTTCTATTGATGTGTATGGAGATGGGGTAACCAATGGTGATGGTTCTAGTGATGAGAATGGAGATGGGGTAAGCAATGGTGATGGTTCTAGTGATGAGACTGGAGATGGGGTAAGCAATGGTGATGGTCCTAGTGATGAGAATGGAGATGGGGTAAGCAATGGTGATGGTTCTATTGATGTGTATGGAGATGGGGTAACCAATAGTGATGGTTCTAGTGATGAGAATGGAGATGGGGTAAGCAATGGTGATGGTTCTAGTGATGAGACTGGAGATGGGGTAAGCAATGGTGATGGTTCTACTGATGAGAATGGAGATGGGGTAACCAATGGTGATGGTTCTATTGATGAGAATGGAGATGGTATAAGCAATGGTGATGGTTCTGTTGATGAGAATGAAGATGGGGTAAGCAATGGTGATGGTTCTAGTGATGAGAATGGAGATGGGGTAAGCAATGGTGATGGTTCTATTGATGAGAATGGAGATGGGGTAAGCAATGGTGATGGTCCTAGTGATGAGAATGGAGATGGGGTAAGCAATGGTGATGGTTCTATTGATGAGTATGGAGATGGGGTAACCAATTGTGATGGTTCTAGTGATGAGAATGGAGATGGGGTAAGCAATGGTAATGGTTCTAGTGATGAGACTGGAGATGGGGTAAGCAATTGTGATGGTTCTACTGATGAGAATGGAGATGGGGTAACCAATGGTGATGGTTCTATTGATGAGAATGGAGATGGAGTAAGCAATGGTGATGATTCTATTGATGAGAATGGAGATGGGGTAAGCAATGGTGATGGTTCTAGTGATGAGAATGGAGATGGGGTAAGCAATGGTGATGGTTCTATTGATGAGAATGGAGATGGGGTAAGCAATGGTGATGGTTCTATTGATAAGAATGGAGATGGGGTAAGCAATGGTGATGGTTCTACTAATGAGAATGGAGATGGGGTAAGCAATTGTGATGTTTCTAGTGATGAGAATGGAGATGGGATAAGCAATAGATTTGGCTGCTAACTGTAGGCATTCTGAAGGTAGTAGGTCAGCAGAAGGAGTGCATGGTTTCAGTTTTTGAATAAGGGTGAGAATAAATGCTGTTGGGACAGGTTGGTAGAGAAATTGAGGTGGTGGGTTAGAGTCAGAATCACATGTTGTTATGTTTTGAGGAGAGAGCTGACAGGCAAGAGTTTGAATTGCTTTGGTGAAAAAGGTATTAAAGGCATTAGCAGTTTGTTTAGGATTGTGCTTGTCAGTGCCTTGAGGGTTAGGTGTGATAGATTGACCTGGATGTAATAATTGATTAATACTTGACCAGAACTTTTGTGGTTTATTATGGTGGGTCTGCTGAGATTGTAGGTAATAGTTTTTTTTATCAGACACTATAGATTTTTTTGTTTCATTTCTCAGTTGTTTGATGTTTTGGAGGTCAGCAGGGATTTAGTTAAGCGTGATTTATTCCAGTATTTATTTCTGAGATGGATTTTTTGCTTGGTTTCCTTAGTAAGCCATGGAGCAGATTTAGTTCTTATCCTGATAGAGTGGGTAGGAGCATGGTGGTTGAGTATGTTTAGGAAATTAGTATTAACGTAATCAATAGCTTCATCAAGAGAAAGGTGTTTTAAGGGGGACCAATTACATTCTTTAAGTTCTCTTAGGAATAGATCTAAGTTGAATTTTTTCTTGGTTCTAATTGCCCTAAATATGGGTTGAATGGGTGGATTGGTTTTGAGCCTGATAATGTAGGTTAGTGAGTGGTCGCTTATGTCGTCAGGGAGGGTTCCAGCTTCATAAGTCTGAGGTTGATTATTAATAAGTATCCAATCTAAGGTGCTTTCTTTCTTATTAGTCTTGTTTATTCTAGTAGGGGAGGTAATAGTTTGGGTAAACTCATAGAGATTAATATGGCTAGAGGGGCAGTTGTTATTGCAAAAATTCCAATCAATGTTAAAATCGCCTAGGATTATGGTTTCTTGGGGGAGGTTTAGAGATAACCAACAAAGGATGTTTTCGATGGTAGTGATGTTATTACCTGTAGGAACATAGATGCAGATAATATAGATAGATTTGACTGGGTTCAGCTGAAGCTTGGTAATAAGTATCTCAGCATTTGAGTCTTGAGGAGATTTCTGGTTAAAGATGGTTATTTGAAAATCAGATTTGAATAGAACAGCTACTCCACCACCTTTCTTGGTTACACGGTCAAGACGTATGATGTTGTAACCAGGTGGTATAATTTCATTGTCTTTTGTTACTGGTTTTAACCAAGTTTCTGTTAGACAAATAATATAAAATGAGTAGAATTCCAAGAGAGCATGGAATTGTGATATTTTATTATTAATGCTACGTGTGTTGAGGTGAGCTATTAAGAGTGAGTTTGGAGGATTTTTAAGTGGGTGAATGGCAGAGGGGTTTGGGTTAATGAGTTGAGTGATGATGGAGGTGTTTGGGCCAGGGTTTGGATGAATACCTCCATCCTTTAGGGAGTGGAGTAGTGTTAGATATCTAGTATTAGTATATTTACTGAGAATAAATGGATATCTTCTGGAATTAGGGATGGTATATCTAATGTGTGCTGTCCTATGGTATTTAGGTAATAGATAGTTGGGTATGGATGTAATGTTGAAATGGTCAGTGTGAGAGGCTAGTGAAGAAGATGTAGATTGTTTAGTAGGGTATAGCAAGTTTGTATATTGTGGGTGCTTATAGGAGGTTAACAGGTAGGCTAGAGTTAAAGGAGGTAGAAGTGTGAGTATGAGTATCATTTGTAAGTGGATTATGGTGGAGGGTTTATTCATAGACATGGTAGATATAAACTATAACTATAGGTGCAGTGGTAGAGTTGGTGTGGTCAGGAAAGGTAAGAGAGAGAGATGGGAAAGACAGGAAGTGGTGGTAAAAAAGGCGGGAAAATAGAGAAGATTATGTGATGGAAGTGCGACTGTGATAGGTAAAATGGAGAAGGGATGTGGTTTGATAGGTATAAGGGTAGGACCTCAGGGGGTGGGTGAGAATTGGGGGTAGGGTAGGGGAGCAGAGTGAGCCCATAGGGCGAACGGAGCGGGTTAGAGCAAGTAAAAGATGAGATCGGGTTAGAGCAAGTAAAAGATGAGATCTCACAGACAGTCAGAAAGCTACAGATTGTAGAGGAGCTCTAGGTAATTCCAGGTGAGTGGAGAGTAGTAGTACAATAAGTAGTTAACAGGAGATAGTTGAGAGGGGAAAGGGAATATAGCTAACAGAGGGGGTAGTAATAGAAAAGAGGAGAAAAATGAAGAGAAGAAAAATGAAGAGAAAATAAGAAGTAATGAGGAATATAATACTAGAGAAGAGAAAAGGGATTTTAAGAGGCCAAGTTAAGGGTGCCACCTAGTGAACAACAGCTTGAATTACAGCTAATTGGCAAAGTAGAAATAAAGAAGAAGTCAGTCAATTAATAGAACCAAGGAGAGAAGGGTTAAAAGTAAGGTGAAAGCTGGGACTGGCTGCTGGGAACCTGGCTCAGGAGGGAGACTTAAAACATACACTACTTGTTTTTATGTCACAAAGAGCAATTCAGTACACAGTTTTGTTAGGGGGTCAAACGTACTTTTCTTTACTCCTTAGTAGGGAGGGACTTAGAGCACAGGACAAAGGATTCTTAGGGCTGCAGATGAGAACGAAGTCTTTAGTGACCAGGCAGGAAGATTCTCAAGTTCTTAAAGCAGAGAGGAGGGTGAGAGCTATGAAGGTTAGAGAAGGAAAACAACAGTTAAATAGGTGAATGGCCAGCAGCAATTTCACAGTACAGCTTACACAGTTAAGGAAACATGCAGACAATTACATTGTTAAAACGCACCTTGAACACATACATTTACTTAAGTGGGACCAATATAATCACATTAGCTAGGTCTAACAAAAAAAAATAATAATTGTGTTATTCATGCTTTATGCACCATGTGCATTCCATGTATTATGCACAGTTAGTGTTGTGTTATTCATGCTTTATGCACCATGTGCATTCCATGTATTCTGTACTGTTAGTGCTGTGTTACTAATGCTTTATGCACCATGTACGTTCCATGTATTGTGCACTGGTAGTGCTGTGTTACTAATGCTTTATGCACCATTTACTTTCCATGTATTGTGCACAGTTAGTGTTGTGTTATTCATGCTTTATGCACCTTGTGCATTCCATATATTGTGCACTGTTACTGTTGTGTTATTCATGCTTTATGCACCATGTGCATTCCATATATTCTGTACTGTTAGTGCTGTGTTACTAATGCTTTATGCACCATGTACATTCCATGTATTGTGCACTGTTAGTGCTGTGTTACTAATGCTTTATGCACCATGTACATTCAATATGCTGCGTACTTTTAGATTTGAGTTAATCATACCTTATGCATCATGTATATGTCATGTATTGTGCAAAGTTAGTCACACCTTATGCACCATGTACATTCCATATATTCTCTACTGTTACTGTTGTGTTACGTTACTATACCTTATGCACTATGTAAATTCTATGTATCATGTGTTTTTAGTGTTGTGTTACTCATAGTTTGTGCACCATGTACATTCCCTGTATTGTGCACTGTTAGTGCTCTGTTACTAATGCTTTATGCACCATGTACATTCCATATATTCTCTACTGTTACTGTTGTGTTACTATACCTTATGCACTATGTAAATTCAATGCATCATGTATTCTTAGTGTTGTGTTACCCATACTTTATGCACCTAGTACTTTCTATGTATTGTGCACTGTTAGTGTTGTGTTATTCATACTTTATGCACCTTGTGCATTCTATATATTGTGCACTGTTAGTGTTGTGTTATTCATGCTTTATGCACCATGTGCATTCCGTGTATTGTGTACTGTTAGTGCTGTGTTACTAATGCTTTATGCACCATGTACATTCCATGTATTGTGCACTGTTAGTGCTGTGTTATTCATGGTTTATGCACCATGTACATTCCATATATTGTGCACTGTTAGTGTTGTGTTATTCATGCTTTATGCACCATGTGCATTCCATATATTGTGTACTGTTAGTGCTGTGTTACTAATGCTTTATGCACCATGTACATTCCATGTATTGTGCACTGTTAGTGCTGTGTTATTCATGCTTTATGCACCATGTACATTCCATATATTGTGCACTGTTAGTGTTGTGTTACTCATGCATTTTGCACCATGTACATTCAATATGCTGTGTACCTTTAGATTTGAGTTAATCATACCTTATGCATCATGTATATGTCAAGTATTGTGCAAAGTTAGTCACACCTTATGCACCTTGTACATTCCATATATTTTCTACTGTTACTGTTGTGTTACTATACCTTATGCACTATGTAAATTCCATGTATCGTGTATTTTTAGTGTTGTGTTACTCATAGTTTGTGCACCAAGTACATTCCATGTATTGTGAACTGTTACTGTTGTGTTAGTCATGCCTTATGCACCATGTAAATTCCATATATTCTCTACTGTTACTGTTGTGTTACTATACCTTATGCACTATGTAAATTCCATGTATCATGTATTCTTAGTGTTGTGTTACTCATACTTTATGCACCATGTACTTTCCATGTAGTGTGTACTGTTAGTGCTGTGGTACTAATGCTTTATGCACCATGTACTTTCCATGTATTGTGTACTATTAGTGCTGTGTTACTTATGCTTTATGCACCATGTACTTTAAATGCATTGTGCACTGTTGTGTTACTATACCTTATGCACTATGTAAATTCCATGTATCATGTGCTTTTAGTGTTGTGTTACTCATAGATTGTGCACAATGTACATTCCCTTTATTGTGCACTGTTAGTGCTCTGTTGCTAATGCTTTATGCACCATGTACATTCCATATATTCTCTACTGTTACTGTTGCGTTACTATACCTTATGCACTATGTAAATTCAATGCATTGTGTATTCTTAGTGTTGTGTTACCCATACTTTATGCACCTAGTACTTTCCATGTATTGTGCACTGTTAGTGCTGTGTTATTTATGCTTTATGCACCATGTACATTCCATATATTGTGCACTGTTAGTGTTGTGTTACTCATGCATTTTGCACCATGTACATTCAATATGCTGTTACTTTTAGATTTGAGTTAATCATACCTTATGCATCATGTATATGTCATGTATTGTGCAAAGTTAGTCACACCTTATGCACCTTATACATTACATATGTTGTCTACTGTTACTGTTGTGTTACTATACCTTATGCACTATGTAAATTCCATGTATCATGTATTTTTAGTGTTGTGTTACTCATAGTTTGTGCACCAAGTACATTCCATTTATTGTGAACTGTTACTGTTGTGTTAGTCATGCCTTATGCACCATGTACATTCCATATATTCTCTACTGTTACTGTTGTGTTACTATACCTTATGCACTATGTAAATTCCATGTATTTTGTATTCATAGTGTTCTGTTACTCTTACTTTATGCACCTAGTACTTTCCATGTATTGTGCACTGTTAGTGTTGTGTTATTCATGCTTTATGCACCTTGTGCATTCCATATATTGTGCAATGTTAGTGTTGTGTTATTCATGCTTTATGCACCATGTGCATTCCATGTATTGTGCACTGTTAGTGCTGTGTTACT
>NC_056744.1:1833780509-1833788009 GCF_019279795.1 Protopterus annectens
TGAGGAGCTGGTATATGTACACATGGGCACACACGTGTGTGTGTGTGTGTGTGTGTGTGTGTGTGTGTGTGTGTGTGTGTGTGTGTGTGTGTGTGTGTGTGTGTGTGTGTGTGTGTGTCTATAAATCCTGCAATAGACTATCATCCTATCCAGAATTAGTTTCTCTGCCTTATGCCTACTGAGTTTCAGGTTAGGGTTTGACTGTCCCATGGTTCTAAACTAGATGAAGTAGTTACTCACAAAATTAATTAATTACTTTAATAGATAATTTAGTCAAGTTCAGCTTCTGACAAGCTGAAGAACCTTCACTCACCAGCCTGTCAATCTTCCACTGCCTCATTAAGCTCATGTAGAGTCATATTCCTTACTTTGGTAATACTGTGTAACCATATTATGAACCCCCTTTAAAAGATAACTTAGCACCCAGGCCTTATTCATACATAGATAACAGCAGTTTTCATCTCTGTTCCCCTTCTGAAATGTACATCTCTTTGTGTAGATACCCATTTTAGTATTATTGAAGCATGGATTCCCACGCATATCACAGCAGATCACAGCAGTATGGAATTACAACATAAAGCTCATAACAGACAAATGCAACTAAGATTATTTTAATACACAAATACTTAGAAGGTGGAGAGGTTAACAAACATTTTTCCTGCTGGTGCCTTGACTGTGCAGATAGAATGCTTTATAGACAGCTGGGTAGACACCTGTTCAATTAATTAATCTACATGGCTGGAGAATTCATTATGGGTCAAACCTGATTCCTTGGTATATGAACTTGGGGACAGATTGTACTGGACAATTAAACAGATCACATTTGTACAAGATGGCTGAGTTACTGAGTGTTTGTGGGGTCCCAAAAGCATATATCTACATTATCTCTGTTAACTGATTAGGAAGTACTGGGTCCATACCCTATCCTCAGTTAACTGATTAGGCAGTACTGGGTCCATACCCAGTCATGGTTCCTTAAATGACTGGCATCAGCAGAGTTAAGATTTAACTTGTTTCTGATGTTGGCAATCCATCCTTCAGTCCATGCATCCTTCAGTCCGTCCATCCTTCAGTCCATCCATCCTTCAGTTCGTCCATCCTTCAGTCCATCCAGAACCCCTTTTCCCTATTTTTGCACATGGGGTTGGGGTGTCACCTCAACAGTGACCATCATCTAGAGCCAAGGTTTACACTGCTAGGTGGCTAGTCCTGCCATAATACTTTTTCCATGCTACATGCTCACACCTGTGGCCAATTTAGAGTACCCAATCCACCTACTGCATGTCTTTCGAATGTGGGAGGAAACCAGAGCACCCGGAGGAAACTCATGCAGACACAGGAAGGACATGCAGACTCCACACAGAAAGTTCCCCAGCCAAGATTCAAACCAAAAAAACCCTTGTTGTGAAGCAATAATGCTAAAATGTGTATAGATAAGGTCAAAGAGGGAACTAGCCAAATGCTGAGATATTTTATGGATGTAACTGGTTCTGCTTTTATGGAACAACCATTAGGATCTGTAATAGTCCAACTGCCCTTCTATGAGGTAAGACAAACTGAGTGTCAAAAAACAATGCGTTGGTTGAATTCAGGGTCACCTTAAGAAGTTTATGTTCACAGGACTGACATAAATCTGGCAGAAAAGTTCTGTGAGTGTTTTATAGAGTCACAGGAGAATGACACCATTCCCAGATAATGTCATCTTCATAAAGTGGGGTGTTGTTGGCCTTCTATGTAAGGACGAGAAAGCTGATACTGAGAACAAATAATGTCCCAGGGATAACAATAGACCATGTATGGTAATTTATAGTAGAGGTTTAAGATTCTAGTTGATACATCTATACCTTGCTATAGTCCTGGGTTTGATTCCCACAGTCTCTAGTTACCCCCCCCACGACCCTGAGCAAGTCACTAAACCAAACAATGCTCTTGTGCTGAGTATAAAATAGGCCCATTTGGATCACTGCCCTACCCTGGTTACAAATATGTTAAATTTTTTTTTTTTTCATCCCTAGCACAGACCATTGGCAGTTCCAAGTATCTTTCCTCAATCACCAGGTCTACCTGGGTTTCCTTTTCTCCTCCCGACTTGCTCTGTTTGAATTTGTGGCCAAAAAGGAGATCAAAGCCTCCTAGTGCAACATTCTTTTGCAGCCGGGGGAGTTGTGTTTTCTGCCATATCGCACCCCTTGCCCAGCGGGTGGGAAGTGCTATTTGTTTCAGAATCGATTGTCCTTCACTTCCGCAAGGGACGTGACATCAGATGCGGCTTCCCCAAGCAGTGCTATGCACTTACGTCTCTCTGGTTTCCAATTAGGGGATTAACACACTAATATGCCCCTTGAATGCATGTTTCCCACCTTCCCCAGGAGAGGCACTCCCATCATCCCTTTCTGCATCACCAACCCCTCCCCTCCCATGAAGAATTGAAATTTGCTTGGGCAGTAGCCAGGCTCTATCCCTGTACATCACCAGCACAGGAGCAAACTTATTTCATTTAATTTTAATGACTGATAAAACTGAGTAAAAGGAGATTGTCCCTTAGTAACGCTGTAAAGAATCTGTCACTCAGTAAATCTTAAACTGCTTTAATGAGATGGAGTGCAGACCACAGAGGGGTAGGTCATTAATGAGAAATGAATAATCTGGAGTTTCAAAAGCATTGGAGAGAGGTATGAAAATGGATACTGTAGCTTTTCCAGCAATCACTTTTGGTATATAGTATCAGTTGGGGGTCTTAATGTGGTCTTTTAATTGAGGGGCTGTTGCATTTTCTAGAATATTAGCTCGGAGAGACAGTAGAGAAATGGATCTGTGTGAGTGTGGATAGGAGTTAAAGGTATGATTGCAAACTGGGAAGGGGGATGAGGATAACACTGGGAATGTTCTAGAGCTCTGGAAATACACAACTAGAGAACAGCTTATTAATGATATATTGTAGAAGAGAGTAAATAAAAGTACCACATGCTCCCATAAACTTAGAGAACAGGCTATCAGAGCCTGGCCTTGCATGACTTGATATATTTCTGACCCATTTGTTAATGCAAGACAAGGCAATTGTTTTGGACTTCAAGTCAGCTGCAAAGCCAAAGATGGTTTCAACAGTAGTATCAGGTTTAGGCAGGAGAGGCTCTATAGTTGAAGAGGCTGAAAATGGACCATAAAATTCTTCTGGAAGGGGTCCTTCACTTAAGACTTTCCAAAACAAGTATTCCCACATTAGAAGTTAAACTTTATTCCAGGAAATTGGCTTTGAACTGCGTAATCATCAGATTTAAAGAACCATTCATGTAAGATCATTTTCTTAATAGTTCCATACAAAATTTCATAACTAGAAATTCATGCATAAGCCTCTTTAAAGACCATTTGAAAGTTTTTTACCATTTCTTTTTGTTACAACTATGCTCTCTGATCTTGTAAAGTGGGATTTCTTATTTAAAAGTGTGGTTTTACTTTAGTTACTTCCATCCCTCTCAACTGTCCAGATTTTCTTAGAAAGGCCAGCTTTCTTGCCTCATACTTTTTAATTTGTTCCTCATAAAATCTGTGGCTTTCTGGAAAATCAGTGAGGATTGAAGTCACTAAATAATGGCATGCATTTCATTTTCAGACTTTAGATTCTTCAGAAAATACACACTGACACAAATCCTATTATTCTAGCTACTTTTTAAGTTTATAAGAGCAATGTTTAAAATTTGACCCTGTATTTTTGGCCTCTGTCAACAAATAATTTAGGCGTTGCCAAGATTGTTTGCACTAAGAGGTTGTGAGGTATGGTACTTCAGTGGACGTGTACCTATACTTATAAAGTTTAATAAATTGGTGTTTCTGTTTACTGTATGCTGAGCAGCTAATTACTTCCTGTTTCCATGTCATCCAGCCCCGCCTTCTGAAGAAGCATTAGAGGGGTGAAACAGATCAGTAGTGGGCTGGCATGCTTTCTGCAGTCTGCAACAGATATTATTACAAAGTATCCAGAACGCAGCACAATCTGTTACTCAGTCAGACAATAAATCAATAAACACAGTTATATTCAAGTAAACAGTAAGAACAAAAGTAAGAGGAACACGGCACGATTCTTAGTAAGGAGCACAGTGCTTGACATACAGTGTAACACAACAGCTGTAAAACTAATAAACTACTGCCTACCAATGGATTGATTAATCACTTTCAAGGAGAAAACTACGGATCCATGAAATCACATATATTCAGGATTTATCCAGAATAACAGTTAAAGAAAAAAAAAGAAACCATAGAAGAAAGTTGGTTAAACATTTAGCACTGCAGAACAGACAACAAAGAGCATCTCAGCTTTTTGATTAAGAATTCTGGGCAAACATTAACATCAACTCAACGATCACTTTACTGCATTGTCATTCTCACATTCATTGTTTCATATGATTTCTTTCCAGCACTAAATCCTTACAGTAAAACATATGAACTCACTGTACAGTAGGTGTTTCACTGAGGTGATTCACACATCCATAGTTTTCTCCCTGAAATCTATGGACAGACAATGATTTATTAGTTTTACATCTGTTTTAGTACACTGCAAGCCAAGCACTATACGCCTTACTAAGCAGCTTATCCCATTCTCTCTTACTTTTGTTACCTGATCACTTGAATATAGCTATATTTAGTTATTTATGGATTGATTATCAGATTGAGTAACCAATTGTGCTGCATTCTAGTTACTTTATAACAAAATCTGCTGCAAACTGCAGAAAACATGCCAACTGACTACAGGTCTGTTTCACCCCTCCAATGCTGCATCAGAAGGCGGGGCTGGATGACATGGAAACAGGAAGTAATTGGACAGTTGCTTAGCTTAGCACAGTAAACAGAAACACCAGTTGATTAAACAAGCTATGATCGGCAGAGGGACCCTCCCTACAACTCTGGAAGGGCATTATTTACACAATAACATACACCCTGGAGGGCATTATTGTAATTGGGCTAGCTGTTAAGTTGATTTGTATTTTATATTTACCTATCTATATATTATATGATATAACATAATAAATAAATAAATA
Organism: Protopterus annectens; assembly: GCF_019279795.1. Taxonomy (NCBI): domain Eukaryota; kingdom Metazoa; phylum Chordata; order Ceratodontiformes; family Protopteridae; genus Protopterus; species Protopterus annectens. The sequence goes on from NC_056744.1 coordinate 1,833,785,543, forward strand.
TATATATATATATATATATATATATATATATATATATATATATATATATATATTTATCTCTCTCTCTCTCTATATATATATATATATATATATATATATATATAATATATATTTTTTGGTTGTATATTATAACAGCAAACGATCAAAAGATCGAACGTTGTTACATCGACCCCTAAATATCGAAAACTAAAAAGAGCGAACAACCAGAACACACACACACACACACACACACACACACACACACACACACCAGTCAGATACACACACACACACACACACACACACACACACACACACACACCAGTCAGATATACACACACACACACACACACACACACACACACACACACACACACACACACCAGTCAGACACACACACACACACACACGCACGCACACACACACGTGCACACACGCACACACACCAGTCAGATACACACACATGCACACACGCACACACACACACCAGTCAGACACACACACACACACACACACACACACACACACACACACACACACACACACACACACACACACACACACACACACACACACCAGTCAGATACACACACACACACACACACACACACACACACACACACACATGCCAGTCAGATACACACACACACACACCATTCAGATACAGACACACACACACACACACACACATATACAAAACCACACAGACAAACACACACACACACACACACACACACACACACACACACACACACACACCAGTCAGATACACACACACACACACACACACACACACACACACACACACACACACACACACACACACACACACACGTGCACACACGCACACACACCAGTCAGATACACACACACACATGCACACACGCACACACACACCAGTCAGACAGACACACACACACACACACACACACACACATATACAAAACCACACAGACAGACAAACACACACACACACACACACACACACACACACACACACACACACACACACACACCATAGGTTCATAGGTTCAAACTAGGCTATCTGCCCTAGGGCATTTATAAGCCTAGCCAGAATGTGTTTGGCTTTCGCCACCCATTTTAAATTTATTTTGCTATGCCCTTTTTCGAGGTTAGTATACTGTGCCTCTGTCTAATAGTGACACAGAAGTGATACCCGGGGTAAACCTACGATCTCCCATCCACTCATCAAGATTCCTCTTGAAGAGAGTCAATGAGGGACTCTGCTTAACCTGGACTGGGATTTTATTCCAGAGTGAAGGGAGCCTCTGGGTTATGAATCTGTCTCTCCAGCATGTCCTATTTATTTCAGTGTTGAGGTTCAAGTCTCTCGAGCGCGTAGCTCAATGGGATTTGGATTTTCTGAGGTGCAGCATGTCCATTAATTCCGGGTTGGACATGGCTTTATACGTCAGGCACAGATCGCCTCTGAACAAGTGGTATGCCACTGAGTAGAGCTGGAGTTTCTTTAACCGGGCATCTGTCTGAGCCCTTTGATCCTCTTGGTGAGGTACTTTTGGGGTCTTTCCAGTTGCTGCAGGTGTCTGGTAAAGTACATCCCAAAGGGGCATTGTACTCAATTATGGGCCTGATGAGGGATGAGTAAAGAGGCACGATGACCTCCCCTGATCTAGATGTGAATCCCTTCATGATTAGGTGGGCTATATAAAATGTTTTTCTAACCACTTTGGCCACGTGGTTGTCAAATGAGAGATTGCTATCAGCTTGGGTCCCCAGGTCCCTAATTACTTCTTCTGTAGTTAATGGATTACCACCATACCTCTCAAGTGTACCTCATTTGGGGTCTTAAAAAGTTCATGTTCCTCGAAATTCCTCAAAGTTCCACATTGAAAGAGTCTGTCACACATTCAGTGTTAAGAATTTTTTAAGTGAAATCCATGGTAAATTGAAATTAATCATATTAATTCATTAAAGAATCTTCTTTATAAGTAAAACCAGCATATTTTAACCATCCTATGACCTTCCTTGTTGAAATTGTTAGTAAGCCATCAGTATGTGTTCCACATTTTGCACATTTGTTCCACATTATGAAAGCGAGTGTTCCTATTTTTGGCGATGGAAGGTTGAGAGGTATGATTACCACCTATGTGGTAATTTGTAGGCACTTTGTTTTTGCCAAAGGGGATGACTATACACTTTTTGGCATTTAGCTTGAGGCCATGGCTCTGGCACCAGTTGTCTGTTTCTATGAGGCCCTTTTGGAGGATGCTTGTGTCGGCTGGAGAGTCGATTATGGCGCCCAGTTTGCAGTCATCTGCGAACTTGGTCAGCCACAGTCCTTCCGTGTTGGCCTGTACCTCCAAGAAATATATACTGAACAAGAGAGTTCCCAGGACTGAGCCTTGTGGGACACCACTTGTAACTGGTTTGGAGTCTGACATGGCTCCAGCAATTCTAACCATGTGGGTTCTGTCCTTGAGCCAGTTTGCAATCCATCTAGTGACAT
>NC_056744.1:1833800509-1833915509 GCF_019279795.1 Protopterus annectens
CCAGTATCAATCTAGAGGAAGAAACATAGAACCATGAAAGAATACAGAGTGACTGATGCAGCTTTGATGGTGAGTAAAGCCTCATGTTATCATTTACTGTGATCTCTCCCTCAAAGACCTGTTGTTATAGTGAGCACACCCACACAACTGTACCTAATTTTTAGATTTCCTTCTGATATAACTTGATATATGCATCATTTTTGTCATTGTTAGAGGAGCTAATGGACCTCAGTGTTAGCCAGCTCTACTGGGTTAATTTACTGGCCAAAATACCATTCCGGCTGCATGTCAGTCATAGTAGAGTGAGGCGCTTTCAGACTCTAACTTCTTCTCTTTTCAGCTTTTCCCATTAGTGGGTTGCCACGGTGGAACAACAGTCCACAAAACAATTGGCAGTGGAGTTTTATGTTGTCGAGTTGCCAGCCCGGCGCCCAACCTTCCACAGAAGGCACACGCACCTAGGGACAATTTAGAGTGTCCAATCCACCTGCAGCATGTCCTTCAGAGCTCTAACTGACACTATATTCTGCTAATTTAAAGGCATTACCCACTCCAAAATACTTTGTGCTTTGTCTTGGGAGTTAAGTGCAAGAACTCCTCAACTTCATAGATTAGTACTAAGCTAACTGCAGTTGTGACCCCTTTTAAGCCTAGCCAATTATCCTTTGTGAGACTCAAACCCTGCATATTGTGTTTGTAAGGCAAACACCTTAACCATTAGGCCACTCTCCCAACCCCAAATAAGCAACCATGCAGGTCTCAAACCCAGGACCCCATGCACCATAGTTACAGTAGTTAACCACCAAGCCATCACCGAACTTACACAAATTGTTGTTAGGAAAAACCTCCATACTAGCCATCTATTTATTGTTTTTATTGTTTACTGATCTAAGTGTGCTACAATATTAATATTTGTTTTTATCATCTCCTGAGTCAATTGAACTGGCATGTTTGTCTTATAGGATTTAAGGAATATGCAGTGTGGACTATAAATATACTGAGTCAGCAAATGGTTTTCTGTTTCTGGTTTAACTTCCTGTTGATTTCAAAGTTTAAATACCTGTAATTTGTTTTACTGCTGATTTGACGGGATTTATGAGTATTTTATGAGTTCCATGAAGTTTTAGATTTTTTAGTACTTTAAAGAGACAGTCTTTATTTAGTGATGTCTTTGAGGCTTCGTCTGAAAAGTTTACTACTTTAGATTTTGAGTTATTCTAACCATTTTCAATTTCTGTGAAGAATTCTTTCATTTTTCTTGCAAATAGCTAACTGAGCAGAATCAGTTCCTGACTAAACTATAATGAATGTCTGGTGTCAGAAAGTATTTATGAATGCACTGAGACTTATTTTGTTTTCACTGTGCTGCTAAAAGAGAGATGCAAAACTACAATAAAATCATAAATGAAGGGAAAAGGAATCTGAAAAGGTACAGGAATTGTTTTAAACTGTTTCTAAAACTGAGAAGAATGTGTTGAATATTTCTTGGGGTGGAATCAGAACCTGGACAGTCCCAAATCAAGGCTGTATTGACAATTAGCCTGAAGACTGTCTTAACATAGCAGTCATTACTTCAAAGAATTATCAATAGCACACTGGTGGTTCTCTCCCCCCAAAATTTCCTTCATAGGTTCATAGGTAGGTACCAGGCTATCAGCCCAAGGGCCTACGTAAGCCTAGCCAGCAAGGTTCCATAGCTTACGCCACCCAAGAAAGTTATTTTCCTGTGCCACTGTCCAGCAGAGACACAGAAGTGATCCCCGGGGTGTATTTCCTATTTCCCATTCACTCATCAAGATTTTTCTTGAAGAGTGCTAATGAAGAACTTTGCTTGACATAGATGGGTAGCTTGTTCCAGAGTATAGGAAGTCTCTGGGACAGGAATCTATCCCTCCAGCATGTCCTGTTTATTGTGGTGACAAGGTTTCGGTCCCTAGAGTGTGTAGCTCGGAGGGATTGGGATTTCTTTAGGTGTAGCATGTCCAACAGCTCCAGGTTTGACATAGCTTTATATGTTAGGCAGAGATCACCTCGGAGTAGGCGAAATGCTACGGAGTAAAGCTGGAGTTTTTTGAGGCAGTCAATGTAGGGCATTTGTTTGAGGCCAGTAATCCTGTTTGTGAGGTACTTTTGTGGCCTTTCCAGCTGCTGCAGATGTCTTGTGAGATATATTCCAAAAGGGGCGTTGTACTCTATAATGGGTCTAATGAGTGATGAGTAGAGGGGAACAATGACCTCTTTTTTCCTGGATCAGAACCCTTTTATGATGAGGTGTGCCACGTAGAAGGACTTCCTGACTACTGTGGTGATATGACTATAAAAGGAGAGACTACTGCCCACCTGGTCTCAAGGTCTCTTATTATGCATTCGGTGTTAAGTAGATTTCTGCCTATGTGGTAGTTCATGGGTACAGAGTTTTTACCAAAGGGGATGACACTGCACTTTTTGGCATTGAGCTTGAGGCCATGGCTCTGACACCAGGCATCTGTCTCAGTGAGGCCCTTCTGTAGGATGTCCACATCATTTGGGGACTTGACTATGGCTCCTAGTTTGCAGTCATCTGCGAACTTCATTAGCCAGAGGCCTTCTGTGTTAGCCTGTACTTCAGAGAAGTAGATACCAAACAGGAGAGGTCCCAGGATGGAACCCTGTGGTACTCCACTTGTCACTGCTTTGAGGTTAGATTTGGAACCTGCAACATTTACAGTGTGGGTTCTGTCAGTGAGCCAGTTGGCAACCCATCTTGTGACGTAGGTATTTATACCTAGTTTAGTGAGTTTAGCTATAATTCCAGAATGGGGGATGGTGTCGAAAGCCTTGGTGAGGTCAAGATAGGCTGTGTGAACCACCTTACCCTCATCCATGGCTTTGGTGACTGCCTCAAAGAAGTCAATCAGGTTCAGGAGGCATAATCTGCCTTTCACAAACCCGAACTGGGTGGGATCCAGAGTTTGGACTTTACCAATGTCTTTGTTTATGAGTTCCATGATGATACGTTCCATGGCCTTGCAGACCAGGCTCGTCAGGCTAATAGGTCGATAATTCCCGGGATCAGTGGTGACTCCCCTTTTGTGGAGTGGAATAACTGTTGCTGTGCACCATTCAGTGGGCACAAAGCCTGATGTGAGGCTATTATTGAACATGGTGCTTAAGTGGGAAGCCAGTTCGTTCTGATGTTCATGTAAAACGCAGCCTGGGATGTTGTCCGGTCCCATGGATGCTGTGTTTTTGGCTTTAGAGAGTGCAGCTTTTACCTGCGTAGTTGTGATTACAGGGTCTCTGCATTCTTCCTGTATAGATATGGGCCCTTTAGGGGGTGAGAGGGGGTAAAGTTAGCACTTAACCTATCTGCCAGGATGTTGGCAATATCAGTTGGTTCTGTAATTTTTGTGCCTTTGTGCTATTACTCAGAGCAGATCTGGGTGTTGCCTTCTAGATTCTTGACATAGCTATAGAATGCTTTGTGGTTGTCCTTGGATTTAGTGGCGATTTTGTTTTTGCAGCTAGCTTTGGAGGATCTTATAAGGGATCTCAGCTTCTTATTGAGGCTGACCAGGGAGCTCCTTCACTCATGGGATTTTACTCTCTTTTGCAACAGTTTCTTCCTTCTGTTGTAGAGTTTGTTTATGGCAGGGGACCACCAGATTGGCTTTCTTTTTTTGGAGGATAGCGTTTTGGTTCTGTTTGGGATAGCACAATTCATGCACTCATATAAGTGCTTATAGAGTGCATTTGTGGAGGATTCAGTAATCATAATTGTATTGTCCATCTGCATGGGTGTCATGAAGTTCACCACTTCTGTCTTACGAAGCATGAAGTTGGCTTTGGAGAAATGTTTTACCATGGTTTCCTTAATGGGGGAGGGGGGGGGAGTGGAGGCAGGATGTGGATATCAAGGCTGATAAGTTTATGGCCGGATCGGACCATCGAGGAGTTGACTTCAGGTGTGGAACACTGGTCACACATGTTGGTAATGACTAGGTCTAGGATATTGTTGCCCCTGGTGGGGGTGTGGATAAGTTGATCTAGGGCATTGAAGTTTATGAATTCCAGAAAGCGTTGAGCTAAGGAGTTGGTACACGAGTAGTTTTCCCAGTTAATGGTGGGGTAGTTGAAGTCGCCCATTATTCGGGTGTTTGGTTGAACCCTAATATTTTCCAGTACATCAAGAAAAGAGGAGTGGGAATCCTGGGGCATGGTGGGGGATCTGTAGCAAGCTACAATTTGGATTGCAGTTTTGCCCAGAATTAGTTGCACTGGGATAACCTCGGATGCATTATGCTGAGCAACTAGACTGGAGGTGTGGATATCCTTAAAGAATATGGACACATCTCCGCCTTTGTTGTTTCGGTCCAGGTTACATGGCTGAAAAGTGTGGTATGAGTTATAGCCTGGTAGTGCAGGGGTGCTCTCTGGAGCCTTGAACCAGGTCTCAGTCACTGCACAGATATCGATGTTCTCCATTTTAAGGAGTGCCTCAAGTGAGTGCATTTTGAGATTTAGACTTCTAGCATTGAGTAGCATTACCATCAGTTTTTGCTTGCCTGTTCCTGTTATGGTGGTGAATTTGTTATTTGAACCCTGCCTAAAAAAGGCACTATAGGAGCAGCAAGAGCCTTAGCCAGTATCCGGAATCCCAGGGGTGACAGGTGGAGGACATCTGTGGCAAAGCATCATGGTCTGTCGACCATGTCATCCCAAGCATCATACCTAGGATATCATATCATATCAAGCGTCATACCTGCCTAGGCTACAAGATCGGAGAGCTCTTCCATGTCTCTTTTCATGTAGTCCAGGGAGGTATGTCTCAGGTCATTCACACCAGCATGGACAATGACAGAGTCATATTTGTACTTGTTGTGGAGTGACCTGAGTGTGTGAGTTATATGGCGGATCCTGGCACCCGACAGGCAGCTGACAGTAGCCTTCTCCTTGTTTAGCCTGGTGAGTGGGACATCAGTGTGCTTGACTGTAGAGTCACTAATGGCACACTTCCTCTTCAGCGTCTTCCTTGTAATTCATTGCGGAAGTTTCTAGGGAGCTCACTAGAGTGAAGCATGTGGCACACAGGCTGTGGCCCCAGGCACCCAGTATCTGTCATGGCAGACAGGCTGTGGCCCCAGGCACCCAGTATCTGTCATGGCAGACAGGCTGTGGCCCCAGGCACCCAGTATCTGTCATGGCAGACAGGCTGTGGCCCCAGGCACCCAGTATCTGTCATATTATTTGAGTTGGACCCCCACTTCTCTTGCAGCTCCTTTAATATTGGGCACACCTTTTCCTGTTAGGGTTTGTCCATCACTATATAGTTCTTGAACAGGGTCAGCAAGAGTTAAATATTTACTAGTCTATTCCTTTCTCTCTGCTGGGGTTTCTTGTACATTGCAGCCTAGTCCATGTGGGTATATAAAATTGTTTCCACACCAAGATTCTCCTTGTATTTCAGCCTTAGCTGGCCACTGGACAACTTTTCTGATTAGTCAGTGATGTATATCCCACATCCCAGCTTCAACCTCTTGAATTTGGACTTGTACAGAGGTATTAAATACAGTGTTAAGAAAAGGGGATAAGCAAGATAAGATCTGATCATTGCTTATTTGTCCTTGTTTACCTCATCCTTAGCCAAGTTGAGGAAAAGGAAAACAGTGTCACCTTACAGTGACTCATTGGTAGCAGATGAGGGGGAACATGGCTGGAGATGGAATCCTTCATCTTCCATGTGATATAATTCTGTGATGATGGTTCTTCTGAATGTGATTCCCCTTGGGAAAAGACCTTTCCTATTTATAGGTTCATAGGTTGGTACTAGGCTATCGGCCCTAGGGCCTATACAAGCATAGCCATCACAATTCCCTGGCTATTTCTTCCCACAATATTTACTTCCCTGGACCCCTGTCTAGCAGGGTGACTGACATGATCCCCGGGGTGAATTTCCTTTCTCCCATCCAATCATCAAGGTTCCTTGTGAAGAGGGCCAAAGAGGCACTCTGCTTGACATGTACGGGCAGTCTTTTCCAGAGTCTGGGGAGTCTCTGGGTCAGGAACCTATCCCTCCAGCATGTTTTGTTTATTGTGATGACAAGGTTTAGATCCCTGGAGCGTATGGCTCTGAGGGATTGGGATTTCTTTAAGTGTAGCATGTCCATCAGCTCTGGGTTTGACATGGCCTTGTATGTTAAGCAGAGATCACCTCGGAGTAGACGATATGTGACAGTGTATAGCTGGAGTTTTTTTTAAGGTGGTGAGCATAGGGCATCTGCTTTAGGCCTGTGATTCTTTTAGTGAGGTATTTCTGCAGCCTTTCCAGTTGTTGCAGATGTCTTGAGAGGTACATACCAAATAGGGCATTGTATTCTATAATGGGTCTAATGAGGGATGAATACAGTGGGACAATGACCTCCTTTTTTCTTGATGAAAAGCCCTTAGTGATGAGGTGTGCCACATAGAAGGATTTCCTGACTGTTGTGGCGATGTGGTTATTGAAGGTGAGACCACTGTCCACCTGTGTCCCTAAGTCTCTTATCACACTTTTGGTGATTAGTGCACTGCCACCTATGTGGTAATTCATGGCTACATGTTTTTTCCCAAAGGGGATAACTATACATTTCTTGGCATTGAGCTTGAGCCCATGGCTCTGGCACCAAGCATCTGTTTCTGTAAGGACCTTTTGTAGAGTATCCACATCATTTGGGGATTCAATAATGGCTCCCAGTTTGCAGTCATCTGCAAACTTTGTTAGCCAGGGTTCATTAGTGTTGGCCTGTACTTCAGAGAAGTAGATGCCAAACAAGAGAGGTCCCAGGACTGAACCCTGAGGTACTCCAATTGTCACTTGTCTGGAGTTGGATTTGGAGTCAGCTACTTTTACAGTGTGGGTTCTGTCAGTAAGCCAGTTGGCAACCCATCGAGTGATGTAGGGATTAATGCCCAGCTTGGTAAATTTATCTATGACTCCAAAGTGGGGGATGGTGGCAAAGGCCTTGGCGAGGTCCATATAGGCTGTGTGGACTGCCATACCCTCGTCCATGGCTCTGGAGACTGATTCGAAGAAGTCAATCAGGTTCAGGAGACAAGATCGGCCCTTCACGAACACAAACTGGGTGGGGTCCAGTGTTTTAAGGTTGCCAATGTCTTTGTTTATAAGTTCCATGATAATACGTTCCATGGCCTTGCAGATCAGGCACGTCAGACTGATGGGGCGGTAGTTCCCAGGATCCAAGGTGGATCCCCCCTTGTGGAGTGGGATAACTGTAGCTGTGCGCCATTCAGTGGGTATCTCATTATGATGAGATTAAGTATGTATTTTGGCCTTGACATGCTGAAACTTACAGATATGCCTCCTTTGGTTTCTGTGTTTATAAATGTATATAATAACTTAGCTTGAAACCCCGTGGCTCAGCCAGATGGCCACAGAAACCAACTAGGCTCTCTAGAGTTTACGACTGGGCTAATACTTCAAACAGGAACCCTCTAGCTAATCCTGCTGGTATAGATCTGACTGATAAAATGGGATCTACATGTAAAACGGTGCCATTAGACCTGGCAAGGAGAATAAAACCATAAAAAGGCAGGATAGGAAGGCTTATTTGTCCTCCTGCTTAGCAGTTTGTGCATCTAACTACCAGGGTCTTTCAACATTTACAGGATATGATGAGTCTGACTCCAGACACAAACATACCTCTCAGAATCCCAGCACAAACCATTTGGGCAAAGGCAAAATAATGGGGAGAAAGCCCTAAAAACAGAGACACATTTAAAGAATACATGGTCTTAGAGCACTTAGAAAGTGGCTAGAATAAAATGTTTGTGTTACTGTGCATTTTCTGAAGGATATGAAGTCAGAACTCAAATGGTTGTCCTTCTTTAATGAATTTAATCCTCACTGATTTGCCAGAAAAAAAAAAAAAAAACATAAATTGCATTTGGAATGTTCCAAAAATATGAGACACAAATCTGGACATTCTGTGAAAATATGTACAGTTGGGAGGTATGTCTCCTCATTCTTAATTGTGAGCTCTAAGGACGAAATTGTTATGCTATGTCATGCAACTAAAAAGAAAGTACCATGGAAATAAACACAATTAGGACTAGAACAAACAGAAAAACATCTTATTTTATTGTATGGGATAATTTACAAAATTTGTTAAAAAATTTTTAATTTCAATAGCATGATATTTTAGTTTAATTAATTGATCTGATTGTAGTGGATGTCTTTGTAAATACTTTAGTTGTTTTGTTGAATATTATAATAATACCTATTTTTAATTACTTGTATAAAATTGTTATGATATTTCTCTTATATGTTAAAACAATAAACCTGTTTTGAAAAAATAAAAAGAAAGTACCCTCTTAATACCCTGGTGCCAAAGTCACAGATTAATACACTCTTAATACCCTGGTGTCAAAGTCACAGATTAATACCCTCTTAATACCCTAGTGCCAAAGTCACAGATTAATACCCTCTTAATAACCTAGTGCCAAAGTCACAGAATACCCTCTTAATACCCTAGTGCCAAAGTCACAGATTAATACCCTCTTAATACCATGGTGCCAAAGTCACGGATTAATACCCTCTTAATACCCTGGTGCCAAAGTCACAGATTAATACCCTCTTAATACCCTGGTGCCAAAGTCACAGATTAAAACACAGTGCCAAGAAATGCATTATAGTGTCTTTTTGAAAAATTGCCACACAGGCAAATTACTCCATTGATAAGACACCCCTAAGAGCTGACCTGGTAGAAAGGGATATGGGAACATATGTGGACACTAATCTGACCTTTGACCAACATGTGGTCAAGGTAGTAAAAAAATCATTCTATTTCACCCGGTTTATAAGTAAGGATATGGCATCCGAGTCCAAAGAAGTCATAGTGTCACTTTATTTGACCCATACCAGACTCACTCAGTATAATGCCCTTTTGGCATGTAGCTGATCAGACATCTGACCACAAAGGTTCCTTACCAGGAGAGTCTAAAAAAGTACTGCCAGTCCAAAGTGGTGTGGAAAAAAATATATTTAATGTGAGAATAAACAGACCGGTTTTGGCAAAAAAATTGCATAGCCTTCCTCAGTGTAACAAAACTTCCACAAATAGCCACATAATATATACAACAGTTGATTGGCAAAAGAACATTATTGGTCACATTTGCTCCCCAGCAGAATAACTCCGCCAGTTTAATGATCCATTTTCTTTCTTTGAAATTTAATATATTGTGCCAGCCAGCCTTGTTCCCTTTCTTACCCATAACAATATCTATTACAGTAAATCTGAAATTATCTGTAGGGTGATTCAAAACATGCTTATACAAGGCACTACCTGCTTTCTTATTTTTGATATCACTGATGTGCTCACTAATACGGAGTTTCACAGGTCTCGAGGTTTGTCCTACCTATATCACTGATATGCTCACTAATAAAGGGTTTCACAGGTCTCGAGGTTTGTACTACATATGTCACTGATATGTTCACTAGTAAGGAGTTTCACAGGTCTTGAGGTTTGTCCTACATATGTCACTGATATGTTCACTAATACGGAGTTTCACAGGTCTCGAGGTTTGTACTACATATGTCACTGATATGTTCGCTAATACGGAGTTTCACAGGTCTCGAGGTTTGTCCTACATATGTCACTGATATGTTCACTAATACGGAGTTTCACAGGTCTTGAGGTTTGTCCTACATATATCACTGATATGTTCACTAATAAAGGGTTTCACAGGTCTCGAGGTTTGTCCTACCTATATCACTGATATGCTCACTAATAAGGGGTTTCATAGGTCTCGAGGTTTGTCCTACATATATCGCTGATATGTTCACTAATAAGGGGTTTCACAGGTCCCGAGGTTTGTCCTACATATATCACTGATGTGTTCACTAATACAGAGTTTCACAGTTCTCGAGGTTTGTCCTACATATATCACTGATATGTTCACTAATACGGAGTTTCACAGGTCTCAAGGTTTGTCCTACATATATCACTGATATGTTCACTAATATGGAGTTTCACAGGTCTTGAGGTTTGTCCTACATATATCACTGATGTGTTCACTAATACGGAGTTTCACAGTCCCGAGGATTGTCCTACATATATCACTGATATGTTCACTAATAAGGGGTTTCACAGGTCTCGAGGTTTGTCCTACATATATCACTGATGTGTTTAGTTATATGGAGTTCCACAGGTCTCGAGGTTTGTCCTACATATATCACTGATATGTTCACTAATATGGAGTTTCACAGGTCTCGAGGTTTGTCCTACATATATCACTGATATATTCACTAATAAGGAGTTTCACAGGTCTCGAGGTTTGTCTTACATATATCACTGATATGTTCACTAATACAGAGTTTCACAGGTCTGGAAGTTTGTCCTACATATATCACTGATATATTCACTAATACGGAGTTACAGGTCTCGAGGCTTGTCCTACATATATCACTGATGTGTTCACTAATACGGAGTTTCACAGGTCTTGAAGTTTGTACTACATATATCACTGATATGTTCACTAGTAAGGAGTTTCACAGGTCTTGAGGTTTGTCCTACATATGTCACTGATATGTTCGCTAATACGGAGTTTCACAGGTCTCGAGGTTTGTCCTACATATGTCACTGATATGTTCACTAATACGGAGTTTCACAGATCTTGTGGTTTGTCCTACATATATCACTGATATGTTCACTAATAAAGGGTTTCACAGGTCTCGAGGTTTGTCCTACCTATATCACTGATATGCTCACTAATAAGGGGTTTCATAGGTCTCGAGGTTTGTCCTACATATATCGCTGATATGTTCACTAATAAGGGGTTTCACAGGTCCCGAGGTTTGTCCTACATATATCACTGATGTGTTCACTAATACAGAGTTTCACAGGTCTCGAGGTTTGTCCTACATATATCACTGATATGTTCACTAATACGGAGTTTCACAGGTCTCGAGGTTTGTCCTACATATATCACTGATATGTTCACTAATATGGAGTTTCACAGGTCTTGAGGTTTGTCCTACATATATCACTGATGTGTTCACTAATACGGAGTTTCACAGTCCCGAGGATTGTCCTACATATATCACCGATATGTTCACTAATAAGGGGTTTCACAGGTCTCTAGGTTTGTCCTACATATATCACTGATGTGTTTAGTTATACGGAGTTCCACAGGTCTCGAGGTTTGTCCTACATATATCACTGATATGTTCACTAATACGGAGATTCACAGGTCTCGAGGTTTGTCCTACATATATCACTGATATATTCACTAATAAGGAGTTTCACAGGTCTCGAGGTTTGTCTTACATATATCACTGATATGTTCACTAATACAGAGTTTCACAGGTCTGGAAGTTTGTCCTACATATATCACTGATATATTCACTAATACGGAGTTACAGGTCTCGAGGCTTGTCCTACATATATCACTGATGTGTTCACTAATACGGAGTTTCACTGGTTTCGAGGTTTGTCCTACATATATCACTGATATGTTCACTAATAAGCAGTTTCACAGGTCTCGAGGTTTGTCCTACAGATATCACTGATGTGTTCACTAATATGGAGTTTCACAGGTCTCGAGGTTTGTCCCACATATATCACTGATGTGTTCAATAATACGGAGTTTCACAGGTTTCGAGGTTTGTCCTACATATATCACTGATATGTTCACTAATAAAGGGTTTCACAGGTCTCGAGGTTTGTCCTACATATATCATTGATATGTTCACTAATAAGGGGTTTCACAGGTCTCGAGGTTTGTCCTACATATATCACTGATATGTTCACTAATAAGGGGTTTCACACGTCTCGAGGTTTGTCCTACATATATCACTGATATGTTCACTAATAAGAGGCTTCACAAGTCTCAAGGTTTATCCTACATATATCACTGATATGTTCACTAATACAGAGTTTCACAGGTCTCAAGGTTTGTCCTACATATATCACTGATATGTTCACTAATAGGAGGTTTCACAGGTCTCGAGGTTTGTCCTACATATATCACTGATATGTTCACTAATATGGAGTTTCACAGGTCTCAAGGTTTGTCCTACATATATCACTGTGTTCACTAATATGGAGTTTCACAGGTCTCGAGGTTTGTCCTACATATATCACTGATGTGTTCACTAATACGGAGTTTCACAGGTCCAGAGGTTTGTCCTACATATATCACTATGTTCACTAATAAGCAGTTTCACAGGTCTCGAGGTTTTTCCTACATATATCACTGATGTGTTTAGTAATACGGAGTTCCACAGGTCTCGAGGTTTGTCCTATATATATCACTGATATGTTCACTAATACGGAATTTCACATATCTGGAAGTCTGTCCTACATATATCACTGATATGTTCACTAATATGGAGTTTCACAGGTCTCGAGGTTTGTCCTACATATATCACTGATATATTCACTAATAAGGAGTTTCACAGGTCTCGAGGTTTGTCCTACATATATCACTGATGTGTTCACTAATACGGAGTTTCACTGGTTTCGAGGTTTGTCCTACATATATCACTGATATGTTCACTAATAAGCAGTTTCACAGGTCTCAAGGTTTGTCCTACATATATCACTGATGTGTTCACTAATATGGAGTTTCACAGGTCTCGAGGTTTGTCCTACATATAACACTGATGTGTTCACTAATATGGAGTTTCACAGGTCTCGAGGTTTGTCCTACATATAACATTGATGTGTTCACTAATATGGAGTTTCACAGGTCTCGAGGTTTGTCCCACATATATCACTGATGTGTTAACTAATACGGAGTTTCACAGGTCTCAAGGTTTGTCCTACATATATCACTGATATGTTCACTAATAAAGGGTTTCACAGGTCTCGAGGTTTGTCCTACATATATCACTGATATGTTCACTAATAAGGGGTTTCACAGGTATCGAGGTTTGTCCTACATATATTACTGATATGTTCACTAATAAGGGGTTCCACAGGTCTCGAGGTTTGTTCTACATATATCACTGATATGTTCACTAATAAGAGGCTTCAAAGGTCTCGAGGTTTATCCTACATATATCACTGATATGTTCACTAATACAGAGTTTCACAGGTCTCGAGGTTTGTCTTACATATATCACTGATATGTTCACTAATACAGAGTTTCACAGGTCTCGAGGTTTGTCCTACATATATCACTGATATGTTCACTGGTTTACTATCAAAATTTCAAACCGTACTCCGTCAACTGTACTATCGTCGAACACGGAAGTTCGAAAACGGTAATATCGATGTCAAAAAAACAATCTAGGAACGGGTTTTAACATGGGTCGAGGTAGGTGTTCAGTATTATTCCGAACTACAAACATTTCCCCTACCTCGACCCATGTTAAAACCCATTCCTAGATTGTTTTTTGACATCGATATTACCGTTTTCGAACTTCCGTGTTCGACGATAGTACAGTTGATGGAATACGGTTCAAAATTTTGATAGTAAACCTGTTCAGTAATAAGGAGTTTCACAGGTATTGAGGTTTGCCCTATATAAATCACGGATATGTTCACTAATAAGGGATTTAACAGGTCTCGAGGTTTGTCCTACATATATCACCGATATATTCACTAATACAGAGTTTCACAGGTCTTGAGGTTTGTCCTACATATATCACTGATATGTTCACTAATACAGAGTTTCACAGGTCTCGATGTTTGTCCTACATATATCACTGATATGTTCACTAATAAGGAGTTTCACAGGTCTCAAGGTTTGTCCTACATATATCACTGATATGTTCACTAATACAGAGTTTCACAGGTCTCGAGGTTTGTCCTACCTATATCACTGATATGTTCACTAATAAGGGGTTTCACAGGTCCCGAGGTTTGTCCTACATATATCACTGATGTGTTCACTAATACAGAGTTTCACAGGTCTTGAGGTTTGTCCTACATATATCACTGATATGTTCACTAATACAGAGTTTCACAGGTCTCAAGGTTTGTCCTACATAAAACGCAGAACATGAGCAGGTGGCCAAGTAAATCAACCATTCACTAGAGCAATTAGCAAAGAACTTTATATCATAAACCTGGCCAGTGTTCCTGCTCATGAATTGTTTGGTCTTGTCCACCTGGATGCAATGAGTACAGTGTCCACATGGGAAACACTCAACCAGATGATCCCCCATAAGTATTATTTGATGTTGTGACTGGACGTCCAAGAACCCAGTTTTATAATAAGTAAGAAAAGAACCCAGTGTTCTATCTGTCCTATACCCCAAAGGGCATCTGTCTGGTAACATATTGGCAAGCCTGACATCTCCCATCAAAATATTCCAGTTATGTTGGATCACTTGTGTATTGCGCCCATAGGTAGTAATGAATCTAATATGTGCATCCTGAGAAGGGGACGTATCCTTATATCTCATCAGATCCTGTCTATCTAATGATGATACCTCCCTACAAGCCATGGTACTGGTGCCTGCTTTGTACCCCCCTGCCCTGAATCTACCCATCAGGTCATGCCTTTGTTGTTCATAAGTGTTGGAATCAGAACAAATACGCTTGATTCTCATAAATTGGGATTTAGGTATGTTGCATATGATATGGGGGGGGGGTGATGACGAGAGGCATGCAACAAGGCATTGTATTCCGGAAATTTCCTGTATACCTGTGTGTCCAATGTTTGATTGGGATTCCTGCTTACCAGAACATCCAAAAAAGTGATCTGGTTCAGATCAAAGTTGCATGTAAAATGAATATCCCTTTTGTTGCTATTGATGTAATCCAAAAACCCATTTAGAAAAGCAACATCAGCTCTCCATACTAGCCAGCAGTCATCCAAATAGTGACGCCAGATGTCAATTTTGGACAAATACAGATTGTGAAGGGGATTGTAAATCAATTATTCTTCCATATATGCCATGAAAAGATTGGCATATATAGGGGCAAATGAGGCCCCCATAGCAGTACCCTGCATTTGCAAATAACAACAATCCTGGTAATGTAATACGTTCTTGGTTCATACATGCTCAGTTAATCCCAAAAGAAACGTGTTAAAGCCTGGTGGGTAGAGTTCTGATATTGTTAACCAATGTTCCAGTGCTAACAAGCCTACCCAATGTGGTATATTAGTATAAAGGGCAGACACATCAATGGTATATAACAACCACCCTGGCTCAGTTTGGGTGCCTTGCAGGATCTGCAGGAACTCCATTGTGTCTTGGATCTGGGCCCTGACATACCTAAGTAAAGGACGGAGATATTGTGTCAAATAAACCGATAACGGCTCAGTGAGAGATCCCCTACCCAAAACAATAGGCCTACCAGGAGGGTTCTGTAGTGATTTGTGGACCTTGGGTAGCAAATATATATATATATATATATATATATATATATATATATATATATATATATATATATATTGTGGTTTAGGATCACTCACCATCAGATGTTTTGAAATAGAAGTTGTGATTATCCCCTCCTCCACTGCCAGATTCAAACACGCATCATTCTGATTTTTGAAACCCCCAGTAGGAATCAGGGGCACATGCATGTAATGCTGTTTATTGCTCAATTGCCTCTTTGCTTCACTATCATAATTGACCCAGTCCATAAACACTACAGCACCCCCTTTGTCAGCCAGTATAATGACCACATTTCTATTAGACTTAAGCTGTGTTAGGGCCTCTTGTTGTATCTTTGAGAGATTATGTGACTTGTTAACCATGTCAGAATAGTGGAGGTGTAGAAAATCATTCTATGTCACCTGGTTTATAAGTAAGGATATGGCATCTGAGTCCAAGGAAGTCATAGTGTCACTTTATTTGGCCCATACCAAACTCATTGAGTATAATGCCCCTTTGGCATGTAGCTGACCAGACAGCTGACCACAAAGGTTCCTTATCAGGAGAAGCAAGGGTATAAACACACTGCCCTATAGAAATTGCCTTAAAGCCTTTTCTCTATACTCTGCCACCTACAGGTTACTGAGAGGCAATCTCTGTGTGGCATGCAAGACATTCTTGGATTTAGCTCTGATGGACCTTTTGCACATCTGCAAAATGAACAGCTTCAGAACCACCAGATCCAAGTATTTAAATTTTGCTTGTGACATAAATAAGACATGTTGGTGAGATAGATATGTGTCTCAGAGGATCTCCGTGCTCTGGAACAGGCTCCCCATCTATGTGAAGCAGAGTCCATCTCTAACCCTATTTAAGTGTAACTTTGACCAATGGATGGGAAATAGGAAATTCACCCCAGGTCTGGCCCCCATGTCTCTGACAGACAGAGGCAGATAGTAATGCCCAAACTAACATAACCTCCATATATAACCTCTAGAAACTTCCTAACCAACATACCCCCTCCTAATAAATGCTCATGATACATAGGGACACAACTGGTTTGGATTACATGGCTAGGTTATAAAGGCCTTTGTAGTTGTTAGCCCAGTATATACCTCTGAACTTATAAAGTCTATGTATGATCAGAAAGATTCTTATTCATAGATTCATAGGTACATACTAGGCTAAGGATTTGTGAGGATCTTTAGAAACCGAACCATACCTTCCCATAAAGGTTTTAGCCCTTATATGTTAAGTCTGAATAGCCCAGAGGCAAGTAAATAAAGCAACCCCCTGCACTTTTTTGATAAGAGACTAGAGATCTTTTTTTACATCATCATGAGCTACCACCAACTCAGGCAGATGGGACCTTGTTATAACATCTCATCTTAAGGATGACATGCTCAGGAGTGCAGCCCCCTCCTTATCCTGCACTACAGTGTCAGTACTGGGAAATGAATCCACATAGCTAGTATGGGAATAGAACCCATGTCCTTCAGATCCTCTGCACCAAAACAGTGTGCTCCCTGTTGGGCCACTGACACTTCTCACTTGTTTGAGAGCTTTTGGTTATGGGAAGGTGCTGAGGGAAGTCTCCTTGTTATAACTTCAGCCATTCCTAGATTACATCACAGTTAACCTTTAAAAACTCCTCTTCAGAAGGACATTTTATCTGCTAAGAGTAAAGAGATGGGAGGACAATGTAGAGTCCATAGACAAATCCAAAAGGATTTGTGATAACAGACTACAAATGTTATTTTTGTTGTTGTTATTATTATTATTATATTACTTATACAAATAATTGGAATAAAAGACAGGATATACCCAATCAGATCTTTCAAGGGAAGAAACAGTGGAACTGTATGCAGAGTCTGAAATAAGTGATGGTTATGCAGGAGAGAATTCAAGGATCTTGTATTAACTTATGACATAAAGCTCCATGCCTTCACTTTCATCTTCCGTCTCCTTCATCATGTGTCAGATATGAACTGACGTTTCTTACTTTGTACCAAATTGTTTCACACAATGCAATAAAATACATAAAGGAGAGAACATATGTAGGGTATATGACAGACTTTACAGAAAAATCTGTCCTGGTTAGGACTTTGGATCTTTCTTCACAACAGCCTAACCTCCTCCATACAGTTATTTGAGACTTTCTTCAAAAGAAAGCTGGAGGACCTGTGTCACCGTCCTACTTTGTGAAAGGCTCTTATTCCACGATCTTATCTTCCAAATGAAAGAATAGATGGTAGCCAGTTATAGACCAGAGCAGATGGAAAAGTTCATTTGGTGAGGAATTTCAAAATATTGATGATTCACTCTCCTTTGTTCATCACCTGCTACAAAACATGTTGTTGAGTCTGCCGAAATAACAGGCTTTACTTCCGCATCCCTCTGATCCAACAGAGTTAGAAGAGAGAGTTCAGCTTCCAGGTGGCATCCAGACGACCAGCTTATTTCCCTTCTCTTTGGTTTTGTTACAGCTGTCAGAATTTTCACCAAATGCCGAACTCAGTTTCGCTTCACTTTTACTTCAGAGGATTCTCATTTACTTTTATCTCTATATTTACTTGCTTTAGGAACAGTCCTTTTCAAAGATTTTCATCTTGTTTCATCCTCTTGTGAATCTCTTTAAAAGCAGACGTCTACTCTGCTGCCTTCAAAAGTAAAATATTTCCTAGATGAAAGAATATCCACATTCGGGATGTCTTTGTCATAGGACAAGGTTCAGTATTTCCTTCCACTCTCAGAGAAGACAGCATGCTCCCATCTGGCACTGGGATTATTGGGATTCTCAGGATCTGTGATCCCCACCACTAGTCTACATAGGAGACAGGTTCAGTGATATCTGAAGAACTTGTGCGATCAGAACACATAGGCACAGCAGAAATGCCCCGTGATCCTTTCTCTCAGGAATATTTAATATACAAATGTACTTAGTCCTGTTCTACCATTTGTTCCCACTCAACCAGTACAGAAAGTAATAAAAAGATGCTTTGGATTATGCTTCTGGAACCATCTGTGAAAATCTAAGCATGCAGGACTTGTGGTCCATTGCTCAAAAGTCATACTAGTAAGAAATAGGTGCCGGCTGTATGTATGCCCCTTTGTGCTTTCTACTTCATCTTCAAGCCAGAGATGTTACAGTAGTACCACACAGTCCCACGATGATGGGATACTTTGGGAACTTGCATTACATATAAAGCTAGGTGATGGGATACTTTGGGAACTTGTGTTACATATAAAGCTAGGTGATGGGATACTTTGGGAACTTGCATTACATATAAAGCTAGGTGATGGGATACTTTGGGAACCTGCATTATACATAAAGCTAGGTGATGGGATACTTTGGGAACTTGCATTATATATAAAGCTAGGTGATGGGATACTTTGGGAACTTGCATTATATATAAAGCTAGGTGATGGGATACTTTGGGAACTTGCATTACATATAAAGCTAGGTGATGGGATACTTTGGGAACTTGCATTATATATAAAGCTAGGTGATGGGATACTTTGGGAACTTGCATTACATATAAAGCTAGGTGATGGGATACTTTGGGAACTTGTGTTACATATAAAGCTAGGTGATGGGATACTTTGGGAACTTGCATTACATATAAAGCTAGGTGATGGGATACTTTGGGAACTTGTGTTACATATAAAGCTAGGTGATGGGATACTTTGGGAACTTATGCTACATATAAAGCTAGGTGATGGGATACTTTGGGAACTTGCATTACATATAAAGCTAGGTGATGGGATACTTTGGGAACTTGTGTTACATATAAAGCTAGGTGATGGGATACTTTGGGAGCTTGCATTACATATAAAGCTAGGTGATGGGATACTTTGGGAACTTGCATTACATATAAAGCTAGGTGATGGGATACTTTGGGAACTTGCATTATATATAAAGCTAGGTGATGGGATACTTTGGGAACTTGCATTATATATAAAGCTAGGTGATGGGATACTTTGGGAACTTGCATTATATATAAAGCTAGGTGATGGGATACTTTGGGAACTTGCATTATATATAAAGCTAGGTGATGGGATACTTTGGGAACTTGCATTGCATATAAAGCTAGGTGATTGGATACTTTGGGAACTTGCATTATATATAAAGCTAGGTGATTGGATACTTTGGGAACTTGTGTTACATATAAAGCTAGGTGATGGGATACTTTCGGAACTTGCATTACATATAAAGCGAGGTGATGGGATACTTTGGGAACTTGCATTATATATAAAGCTGGGTCTTTATGTTGTTGCTGTCCTCGCTCAGTAGAAAAGACTCCTTGGACAGAGGGGGGGTCCTGTGAATTGATGCTCATCAGGTTAGTGTTTCCCATGTGTCCGGATCAGTACCTTCTTCCATAAATAGATTTGTTTGATTCCTACTTAGACTTTAAAGAGGCATACCTCTCGGGCACTTAGCACAAGAAATCCGGACAAAGCCAAAAATAATGTGGGGACAAAGTCCCGAAACATAGGGACAGATTTTAAATATTGCTCTTATAAACTATGAAAGCTGCTAGAATAAAAGTTTTTTTTATTTTTATTTACCGTTTGTTTACCAGGAAAGTCTGACTTGGAACGAGCCAATTTTTAGCAAAGGCCCAGGGAGAAATGGTCCAAACACGTCTTTGTAACACACATTAGCATGCATTTTCTGAAAAAGATATGTAGTTGAAAACTTAAATATATGCCATTATTTAGTGACTTTAATCCTCAGTAATTTGCCAGAAAAAACACAAATTTTATGAGGAAGGGTCCAAAAATGTGAAGGAAAAATCTAGACATTCTGCAATAATCTGGCTGTTTCAGAGGTATACCAGGTGGCTATTTTTTGTTCCATCAAGGTTTTGCTACCAATATGTTCTCAGTCAGATGGAGCTCAAACCTTCTGTTTCATTTCCCTCCTTCTTCTGTTATTCAGAAAGTGAAAAAAAAAAGTGAAATAGGAGAGTTAAACTTTGTAGCTCCAAGGTGCCCTAAACAGCACAACTGGTTCATACTTGTCTGCCCAAACAGGTGCACAATCAATCCATTCCATCTATCCAAGGCAGCAACTTGGTACATTCCCAGGCAACTCCTTAGCATATAGTGATGGTTATGACTAGGCCCCAGATTACTTGAGTCTGACTGACAGCCTAACAGCTGGAACAGAAGTCTGGGGACTTTGTAGTGATTTGTCAGTGCTGAATGAATGATTCTGCAGGAGGGTGTTAACATCACCTATGAGGAGTAAGGTACTGCAGCTCCGCTCATTGGGATCCAGGGTATGTGATCCTGCACTCTAGATGGAAGTTATGGCAGAGTGGAAACAGGTACCTGCATTAGGTCCAGAAGACCAGGCATTGCACTGTGATTACCAGGCAACAGGGTAGAGGTGTTAGAAGCACATGAACAAACTCCTCCCACTGCATGATTGTGTGATCCGCAGCTCTTGCCACCGCCACTTAATGTCCATGGACCAATCATGGATAAGATGTGATGGCTGTTGGGAGGCATGGTATAAAAAATTAGTGCAGTCCAACCTCAAGCATCTGCAGTTTATAACCTGAATAAACTCAAGCTTATTTGTAAAAGACACTTGTATTTTTCTGAAGTATTTGACTCTCTTAAGGAAGCAAACAGATAAAACACTAGCAAGTCATTCCTGAGGAAATGGAAGAGAGTGCCTTTATGCTGGTCAATAACTAGCATTGTACATTTAGAGAGTACACTTTCCAAGCATCTGCAATACCTTCTGGACATAGGTCTGTTCATTTCCTACTGTAAGATGTATCACAGTACACCTGATCGGCAACTATGACGGTAGTGTTTTGAAAAGATGTTTCTACTTCAGACATTTGTGAATTTTGAGTCCACACATTTCTGACATTATGGGACAGCCTTCTCTGTTCTTCCTTCCCACTGTCACTGTGAGTAACAGAGGGCCTCACTGCTGTCAGTCCCTCTCCTTTGACTAGCAATAGATATATCACAATAATGGGACACCTATACTGACACTTTCCCACACTTTACTTGTTCTGCCTTTTAACAGAGTGTTTCTGTCCCCAGTGGTATCAGACCCTTGCATTTTACCAGCAATAAACACCTCACACTGTACCCCCTGTCCCTGTTTATAGACAGAAGACTTCAGTCTCAGTCCTGTCATTCCCTCACCTTTCACCAGCACTAAATATTTCACAATGAGAGAAAGATGCACTGTCCTTGCTTCACACTGCAACCCCTGTCCCTGTGTATAGACAGAAGGCTTCAGTCACAGTTCTGTCATTCCCTCACATTTCACCAGCACTAAATATATCATAGTAAGGGGAAGTTGCACTGTCTTTGCTCCACATTATATTTCAAGTTCCTGTGTATAGACAGGGGGGCTTCAGTATAAGTGATGTCATTCCCTCCCATCCCCTCTTACTAATACTAACTACATCACAATGAGGGAAATTTGTTCCTGTCTACACTGTCCTTGTTCCTGTGTATAAACAATATTCTGGGCTGTCAGTCAGTCACCTTTCACCAGCACACGATATATTACAATGTGGGGAAGCTCACAGTGTTCCCATCACACGCTGTTCTTGTCCCTGTGTATAAACAATATTCTGGGTGTCAGTCAGTCACCTTTCACCAGCGCACGATATATTACAATGGGGGGAAGCTCACAGTGTTCCCATCACACGCTGTTCTTGTCCCTGTGTATAAACAATATTCTGGGTGTCAGTCAGTCACCTTTCACCAGCACACGATATATTACAATGTGGGGAAGCTCACAGTGTTCCCATCACACACTGTCCTTGTCCCTGTGTATAAACAATATTCTGGGCTGTCAGTCAGTCACCTTTCACCAGCACACAATATATTACAATGTGGGGAAGCTCACAGTGTTCCCATCACACACTGTCCTTGTCCCTGTGTATAAACAATATTCTGGGTGTCAGTCATTCACCTTTCACCAGCACACGATATATTACAATGTGGGGAAGCTCACAGTGTTCCCATCACACACTGTCCTTGTCCCTGTGCATAAACAATATTCTGGGCTGTCAGTCAGTCACCTTTCACCAGCACACGATATATTACAATGTGGGGAAGCCCACAGTGTGCCCATCACACACTGTCCTTGTCCCTGTGTATAAACAATATTCTGGGCTGTCAGTCAGTCACCTTTCACCAGCACACGATATATTACAATGTGGGGAAGCTCACAGTGTTCCCATCACACACTGTCCTTGTCCCTGTGTATAAACAATATTCTGGGCTGTCAGTCAGTCACCTTTCACCAGCACACGATATATTACAATGTGGGGAAGCTCACAGTGTTCCCATCACACAATGTCCTTGTCCCTGTGTATAAACAATATTCGGGGCTGTCAGTCAGTCACCTTTCACCAGCACACGATATATTACAATGTGGGGAAGCTCACAGTGTTCCCATCACACACTGTCCTTGTCCCTGTGTATAAACAATATTCGGGGCTGTCAGTCAGTCACCTTTCACCAGCACACGATATATTACAATGTGGGGAAGCTCACAGTGTTCCCATCACACACGGTCCTTGTCCCTGTGTATAAACAATATTCGGGGCTGTCAGTCAGTCACCTTTCACCAGCACACAATATATTACAATGTGGGGAAGCTCACAGTGTTCCCATCACACACTGTCCTTGTCCCTGTGTATAAACAATATTCGGGGCTGTCAGTCAGTCACCTTTCACCAGCACATGATATATTACAATGTGGGGAATCTCACAGTGTTCCCATCACACACTGTCCTTGTCCCTGTGTATAAACAATATTCTGGGCTGTCAGTCAGTCACCTTTCACCAGCACACGATATATTACAATGTGGGGAAGCTCACAGTGTTCCCATCACACACTGTCCTTGTCCCTGTGTATAAACAATATTCTGGGCTGTCAGTCAGTCACCTTTCACCAGCACACGATATATTACAATGTGGGGAAGCTCACAGTGTTCCCATCACACACTGTCCTTGTCCCTGTGTATAAACAATATTCTGGGTCAGTCAGTCACCACCTTTCACCAGCACACGATATATTACAATGTGGGGAAGCTCACAGTGTTCCCATCACACACTGTCCTTGTCCCTGTGTATAAACAATATTCTGGGCTGTCAGTCAGTCACCTTTCACCAGCACACGATATATTACAATGTGGGAAGCTCACAGTGTTCCCATCACACACTGTCCTTGTCCCTGTGTATAAACAATATTCTGGGCTGTCAGTTAGTCACCTTTCACCAGCACACGATATATTACAATGTGGGGAATCTCACAGTGTTCCCATCACACACTGTCCTTGTCCCTGTGTATAAACAATATTCTGGGCTGTCAGTCAGTCACCTTTCACCAGCACACAATATATTACAATGTGGGGAAGCTCACAGTGTTCCCATCACACGCTGTTCTTGTCCCTGTGTATAAACAATATTCTGGGCTGTCAGTCAGTCACCTTTCACCAGCACACAATATATTACAATGTGGGGAATCTCACAGTGTTCCCATCACACACTGTCCTTGTCCCTGTGTATAAACAATATTCTGGGCTGTCAGTCAGTCACCTTTCACCAGCACACAATATATTACAATGTGGGGAAGCTCACAGTGTTCCCATCACACGCTGTTCTTGTCCCTGTGTATAAACAATATTCTGGGTGTCAGTCAGTCACCTTTCACCAGCACATGATATATTACAATGTGGGGAAGCTCACAGTGTTCCCATCACACACTGTCCTTGTCCCTGTGTATAAACAATATTCTGGGTGTCAGTCATTCACCTTTCACCAGCACACGATATATTACAATGTGGGGAAGCTCACAGTGTTCCCATCACACACTGTCCTTGTCCCTGTGCATAAACAATATTCTGGGCTGTCAGTCAGTCACCTTTCACCAGCACACGATATATTACAATGTGGGGAAGCCCACAGTGTGCCCATCACACACTGTCCTTGTCCCTGTGTATAAACAATATTCTGGGCTGTCAGTCAGTCACCTTTCACCAGCACACGATATATTACAATGTGGGGAAGCTCACAGTGTTCCCATCACACACTGTCCTTGTCCCTGTGTATAAACAATATTCTGGGCTGTCAGTCAGTCACCTTTCACCAGCACACGATATATTACAATGTGGGAAGCTCACAGTGTTCCCATCACACAATGTCCTTGTCCCTGTGTATAAACAATATTCGGGGCTGTCAGTCAGTCACCTTTCACCAGCACACGATATATTACAATGTGGGGAAGCTCACAGTGTTCCCATCACACACTGTCCTTGTCCCTGTGTATAAACAATATTCGGGGCTGTCAGTCAGTCACCTTTCACCAGCACACGATATATTACAATGTGGGGAAGCTCACAGTGTTCCCATCACACACGGTCCTTGTCCCTGTGTATAAACAATATTCGGGGCTGTCAGTCAGTCACCTTTCACCAGCACACAATATATTACAATGTGGGGAAGCTCACAGTGTTCCCATCACACACTGTCCTTGTCCCTGTGTATAAACAATATTCGGGGCTGTCAGTCAGTCACCTTTCACCAGCACATGATATATTACAATGTGGGGAATCTCACAGTGTTCCCATCACACACTGTCCTTGTCCCTGTGTATAAACAATATTCTGGGCTGTCAGTCAGTCACCTTTCACCAGCACACGATATATTACAATGTGGGGAAGCTCACAGTGTTCCCATCACACACTGTCCTTGTCCCTGTGTATAAACAATATTCTGGGCTGTCAGTCAGTCACCTTTCACCAGCACACGATATATTACAATGTGGGGAAGCTCACAGTGTTCCCATCACACACTGTCCTTGTCCCTGTGTATAAACAATATTCTGGGCTGTCAGTCAGTCACCTTTCACCAGCACACGATATATTACAATGTGGGGAAGCTCACAGTGTTCCCATCACACACTGTCCTTGTCCCTGTGTATAAACAATATTCTGGGCTATCAGTCAGTCACCTTTCACCAGCACACGATATATTACAATGTGGGGAAGCTCACAGTGTTCCCATCACACACTGTCCTTGTCCCTGTGTATAAACAATATTCTGGGCTGTCAGTTAGTCACCTTTCACCAGCACACGATATATTACAATGTGGGGAATCTCACAGTGTTCCCATCACACACTGTCCTTGTCCCTGTGTATAAACAATATTCTGGGCTGTCAGTCAGTCACCTTTCACCAGCACACAATATATTACAATGTGGGGAAGCTCACAGTGTTCCCATCACACGCTGTTCTTGTCCCTGTGTATAAACAATATTCTGGGCTGTCAGTCAGTCACCTTTCACCAGCACACAATATATTACAATGTGGGGAATCTCACAGTGTTCCCATCACACACTGTCCTTGTCCCTGTGTATAAACAATATTCTGGGCTGTCAGTCAGTCACCTTTCACCAGCACACAATATATTACAATGTGGGGAAGCTCACAGTGTTCCCATCACACGCTGTTCTTGTCCCTGTGTATAAACAATATTCTGGGTGTCAGTCAGTCACCTTTCACCAGCACATGATATATTACAATGTGGGGAAGCTCACAGTGTTCCCATCACACACTGTCCTTGTCCCTGTGTATAAACAATATTCTGGGCTGTCAGTCAGTCACCTTTCACCAGCACACAATATATTACAATGTGGGGAAGCTCACAGTGTTCCCATCACACACTGTCTTTGTCCCTGTGTATAAACAATATTCTGGGCTGTCAGTCAGTCACCTTTCACCAGCACACGATATATTACAATGTGGGGAAGCTCACAGTGTTCCCATCACACACTGTCCTTGTCCCTGTGTATAAACAATATTCTGGGCTGTCAGTCAGTCACCTTTCACCAGCACACGATATATTACAATGTGGGGAAGCTCACAGTGTTCCCATCACACACGGTCCTTGTCCCTGTGTATAAACAATATTCTGGGCTGTCAGTCAGTCACCTTTCACCAGCACACGATATATTACAATGTGGGGAAGCTCACAGTGTTCCCATCACACACTGTCCTTGTCCCTGTGTATAAACAATATTCGGGGCTGTCAGTCAGTCACCTTTCACCAGCACACGATATATTACAATGTGGGGAAGCTCACAGTGTTCCCATCACACACTGTCCTTGTCCCTGTGTATAAACAATATTCTGGGTGTCAGTCAGTCACCTTTCACCAGCACACGATATATTACAATGTGGGGAAGCTCACAGTGTTCCCATCACACACTGTCCTTGTTCCTGTGTATAAACAATATTCTGGGTGTCAGTCAGTCACCTTTCACCAGCACACAATATATTAATATATTACAATGTGGGGAAGCTCACAGTGTTCCCATCACACACTGTTCTTGTCCATGTTGGCAGAGAGTTATATCCTGAGTGCTGTCAGTTTCATGCATCTCACCTGTGCCAAACCCATCACGGTTTCTGGAAGCCTGCACTATCTCTGTCCCCACTCCTCAGACTGTACCTGCCCATGTATATCAACAAAGGGTTTCAGTCACTGAAGGAATGAGACCCCACCTTATACTAGTATTAAATATAGCCATTAGTAAAAACCTACATTGTCAGTGTCCCTGTCCCTGTGAGCAAACATGGGACTTCACTTGTCAGTACTATTCCTTATATTTCTCAATCACCAAATACCTCACAGTGCTGTGAAGTGTGACATAATATGATAATACCCCTATGAGGGTAGAGTGACACTTAATACACCCCATAACTACACCTGCTGCCCCAGTACTGATGAAGAGATGATATGCTTCTGGCAGTGCCATACTTGTAAACTAAATGTGTTATATACACAAAAATAAAAAAGTTATCACATATATACAAAGAACATGTTTTGCAGATTTCTGGGGTTATACTCCCTTACTTTTGCTGGGAAACAATGTTTAATGGATATAAAACCAGTTGAGTGTAGAGTTTTGTTCTGAAGTGGCTGTTTTTGCTCATTAAATTAGATCTCCTTACTGGCCGCACCTGCTTGTGTTTCAGAAACGAGCTCAGCTGATGTAGGACAGCTTGCAGGGACGCTGCCCAAGGCATGGGGTGGGTGAAGGGCGGTAGCTGCTGATGACTCCTGGGATGCGACAGAGCTCAGAAAGCAGGGGAAGACTGAACCTGCCAAGAGGCGGCAACTAAAGAGAAAAAAAGGTTAAGACAGAGGAATGCAGCTTGGCTGGATCTGGATAAGTAGCTTCCTGAGAAAAAAAACTAATTATCTTTGTATAGAAACTCAATGCTATTTTTGTGTCATGATGAAAAAAAAATATTAGTGGATAATCCTCTGTTTCAGTTTGCAGAATTATATTTATCTGCTGACATATGTGAGAACAGAAGTCAAATATGCTGGAAATATAAAACCATACCTCTGAAAGTCTGAGCATTAAAAATCAAAGCACTGGCCTTTAGAAATCATAGCAGAGAGTCAGAGAGAGCAGCAGTTTTTTTTTTATTTTTCATAATAGAAGATCTTTGTATACCAGGAGTCTAACAACACATTGATGTGCACAAATGTTGATACGGAAATTACTGACCTGTAATAGTCAAAGCTAAACACATCAATCCAAAAAAGATTGAAATAAAACAGGAAAAACAGTACCAGCTGCACCCCAGACCCATGGCTAATCATATATACCAACTCTAAGATCACACTACAGTAAGGGCAGCCCCCCTACACCCCCACCCTCTGCTAATTATATATACCAACTTTGAGATCACACTACAGTGGGGTAAGGGCAGTCTCCTGCACCTCCCAGACCCCCTACTAATTTTATATACCAACTCTGAGATCACACTACAGTGAGGTAAGTGCAAACCCCCTCGACCCACACATCCTCTGCTAATTATATATACCAACTTTAAGATCACACTACAGTGGGGTAAGGGCAAACCCCCTGCACCCCCACACTCCCCTGCTAATTATATATACGAACTCTGAGATTACACTACAGTGGGGTAAGTGCAACCCCCCTCCACCCCACACACCTTCTGCTAATTAAATATACCAACTCTGAGATCATATTACAGTGGGGTAAGTGCAGCCCCTGTACCCGCACACCCCCTGCTAATTACATATGCCAACTCTGAGATTACACTACATTGGGGTAAGGACAAACCCCCCTGACCCCCACACTTCCTAATTATATATATAATAACTCCAAGACTGCAGTACGGTAGGGAAAGGGCAAACTCCCCGAATCCTTACTGTACAGCGAACTCAGTGTGAGAAACATGGTGAGGTTCAACAAGCTGATTTTTGATCAGCTGTACTGGTCTTCTCACATTTCAACGATAGTTTACCTTTGAAGGAAAGCTATGCTTCCAAAGCTGCTGTTATCCATGTTGAAAATGATTCTCTTGTCACCTGATCTATATATTTGTCTTATGCAATATCTGCCTTTGTTGATAAGCAAATGGCTTCATTCTCAAGAACCGGCAGTCCCTCACCTTTCACCAGCACTAAAAATATCACTGTCTGAGAAAGTCTGCATTGTCCCTGCCTCCTATGGTACCTGCCCCATGAATGGTGATTTGTAAAGAAGAAATCACAGAATCCTCTACAAGACAAAACCGTCTAGTCCAGAGACAGACTTATGAAAGCAGAAAAAGTCTTATATTCATAGATTCAAGAGCCAATCCAAGGTCACTAAGTCTTATGACCTTTCATACTTTGCCATCACCCTTCTTCAGGCAGCACCTCCTTTCTCCAGGAGTGCCATTCTGTTCAATACTAGAGTAAATTTGTGGATCTCCACCCTGTTATCTGGTTTATGTTTAAAGGATGATAGTCAGTTGCACAGCATAGCATGTACAACAATAGAGGTTTGGGAGGTGCCAGGTTATATACCTGTCCCTCCACTGTGTTTTTATTATCTGTTGGTGAATATTTAGGTCCCTGGTTCTAGTCTTGGTGGAGATATTAGACTTGTGAAGAAACAAGAAGTTTAGGACAACTGGGTCTCTAATGGCACAGTAAGTGAAATGGAGATTTCCCCTTAAAAGTCTATAAGACTTTGTGAAGAAGTTACTCAGTATGAAGTGTTTTCACATGTGCAGAGAAACAAGAACTGTTCCACAATGAGTCTAGAGCTGGGTTCAGATTGAATGAATAATCGTAGCCTAGCATAAATATAAAAATATAGAAGGAAGATAAAAAAACAACTGTATGAATGTTATACTGCTGTATCAGAGGTTTTTAAATCTGTTTTCTAAACAGGTAAGCCCACTAGCACACTTGTCCCTTTACTGCAGCAAGCTGAGAGCACTGCCTGGTTAAGTGACTTGCTTGGAATCAAACCCAGCACTCCTGACTACCAGCAGCATCTCGTTAACAGTAAAGAGCTGTAATCATTTGCACTAACTCACAGGCAACATGCCAGTAGACTGAAAAGAGTGAAAGTT
Source organism: Protopterus annectens (assembly GCF_019279795.1). Taxonomy (NCBI): domain Eukaryota; kingdom Metazoa; phylum Chordata; order Ceratodontiformes; family Protopteridae; genus Protopterus; species Protopterus annectens. The sequence goes on from NC_056744.1 coordinate 1,833,830,259, forward strand.
ATCAAAATGTTAAAATAGCAGGGTGTTATTTTAATGTACAGATCACTTGTTATAAATTATTCTTCTCTGACATTCATTAACACATGAAACAAATGTATTGTACTGAAGGCACTGCATTGCTAGGCACTGAGTTATTTTCATTGTATTTTTCAAACCTGACTTTGGTACATGAATCCAAAATGTCCAGTCATGGAAAAGTAGTTGGCAATTATTTTAGATCTAAAGTGGTGCCAATGGATTTAACTGCCACAGTGGATGACACATTTGAGTTTGTTGTCATATTTACCATCTTCCAGCAAATCAGAAGCAATTGCTGGAGAAAGCGGGGCCTCATTGTTGGCATCATATTGCGGTTTTGCAGATGACTGATCCTGGGATATTTTAACACAGGAATTAGCAACAAACTCAAATAATTAGGTGAGAATTTCTTCTGACTGGTGAATATGTAGGCCTAATCCTTGAACTTGCTTCTATAACTTGAACATTTAATGTATTTTATGTTTTCACACCGACTGGTGCAACTTGTCAGACTCTGATAACCAGACTCAACTTTATTTGAGAAACTATATCCATTGGAGCACCACTCTGCAGACGGGTAAGTCCCATCCATTACTCGGATTTGATCCTGAGGCCCTTAAGTTGGTGCAGGCATTTCATTACTTCAGGAAAATGGTCATTTTTATGATCTTTTAGTGTCACTTAAAGCAAAATTATCTCCATGTACTGGATTATAGGCCTCCAGAACATGTTAGAACAGAGGGTTCATATGGGGGGGGGGGGGGGGGGGTTGGATTTCGCAGAGCTGGCAGTTGACTTTCAGCAGCCTTACATATTGTGTAAGGATGGGTCTCTTGGAACACTGTAGAAGCTCAGAAGGGTGGTTTAGTTGTGCACACAGACAGAATACTATAATTTTGTGTTGGTTTCAGTCTTACCTTACTCAGCTGCTCAACCAGACGCTGGTTCTGTTCCGATAGTTCCTGTACAGCATGTGATTTCTCACGACTGGTGTCTCTCTTCTCATTCTGCTGACGTTCAAATTCTGCTTTCACTGCTGTTAGGTCAGTCTCTAGCTCAGATACCCGTGTTTCCCATAAGCTTTCTTGTGCCTCAAGCCTCAAACGTAGCTCATGTTTCTCCTGCTCCAAGCTCTAGCAAAAAAGGAAGGAAAGCTCTAATTTTCATACCTGAACAAAGTGTGTTTCAGGACAATGTGTGTTAAGGATTTGGACAGACCATATAACTGTGCATAATCACTGTTAAATATGCTTTTTCTTTATAAATAGGCAACCTCACATTTCTCTTCTTACAGTTTGCCATTGATTTCTCAGGGTACAGGTTATGCACTTTGGATAGTTACAAAGTGAAAAATTTAAACTTTTTTATTCATTCCTAGGGACTAGTTGGGTTGGAAAGGTTCTCAGAATGGTTCTGATGGGGAAAGGCTGAATGGCTTAGGCTGCATACAAGTAATCTCTGGATCTAAAAAAAAAAAAAACAGGAATGCCAAAAAGTACAGTTTTGTACCTACCATAAATGTAGATGTTCGAGGATCTCCATTGCTGCAGTCCTGACTAGTGGGTACTCCGCTGCCCTCCATCGGCCCGAATACCAAAGGGCTAGATATGGCGTCGGTCATGGCGCTCGAGACTGACGTGGTGTCAGTATAAATGCGCATGACCGACACCATAACTTTAGTCTTTCTTGCCTCAGATGTCAGAATGCTAAAAAAAAAGAACACCACCCAAAAACCCCAATCTAAAAAGAAAAAGGGGGAAGGAGGGAGGGAAAATTGGACTGCAGCAATGGAGATCCTCGAACATCTACATTTATGGTAGGTACAAAACTGTACTATGTTCATCGTCTCCCATTGCTGCAGTCCTGACTAGTGGGTAGAATCCCAGAGCAACGGAAAAAACAAAAAGGGAGGTCGGACAACTAAATATCCTGAGGAGCTGCAGACATGCCCTGTAAGACTGCAGTGGCAAACCCAGCCCTAGACTTAGAATAAAGAGGCAAATGATAATGCTTTGTAAAGGTATGTACAGAACTCCAGGTAGCTGCCTCTAGAATGTCTTTAGTAGCTACCCCTCTTAAAAAGCAGTAGATGTGGCCGTAGCCCTAGTAGAATGAGGCCTGATCCCAACTGGAACTTCTTCACCATGATGAGAATAACAAAAGCAATACAATGGCCAATCCACTTGAAATAGTTTGTTTCGAGACAGCTTTTCCACGGGAAGTCACAGCAAACGAAACAAACAACTGATGAGAACTTCTGAACTCTTTGGTTCTGAACAAATAATATCGTAACTGCCTATGTACATCCAAAGAATGCAAAACTTTTTCCCCTTCAGTCTGGGGTTAGCATAAAAAGTAGGCAAATGTATAGACTGGTTCAATGCCACATTAGAAACCACTTTAGGCAGAAAAGTAGGATTAGTACAAAAGGAAACTCTGTCCCTGTGAAAAATCAGAAAAGGTTCCACTGCCATGAGAGCCTGTAATTCAGATACCCTTCTAGCAGAAGTAACAGCCAACAAAAAAGCAGTCTTCCAAGACAACAACTTCAAGTCAGCCGTAGCTGCAGGTTCAAAAGGAGGCAGAGTCAGCTTCTCCAAAACAAAATTAAGATCCCAAGTAGGAGTAGGAGCCCTCCGTGGGGGTCTTATATTCTTTGCCCCTCTAAGAAACTGTTTAAGCAATGGATGTGAAAATAAAGGAGGGTCACCATCATAGTGAGCAGAAATAGCTGCAGCATGCACTTTAATAGAAGAGAAAGACAAACCCTTGTCCAATAACATAGTCAAATATTGCAATGTACAACTCAAATCAGGCAATGTGACATCAAAGCCTTTAGCTGAACTCCAAAGAAAAAATCTCTTCCATTTATCAGCATAAACTTTTCGAGTACTAGGACGCCTGGCTTCCAAAAGAACATCCAAAACTTGTTGAGGGAGCTGAAGGCCCTCATTCTCTAAAACTGAATGTGCCAGGCTGTCAGGTGTAGGGATCGCACCCTGACATTGAGAAAATGATTGTTTTCTTGAGACAATAAGTGAGGAATCCGTGGTAATGGCCAAGGGGCCCCTGAATTAAACTCCTCAACAGAGGGTACCAATGCTGACGAGGCCAATCCGGTGCTATAAGGATCATGCACGGTTTGTCCCTCCTGACTTTCAACAGGACCTTTGGAAGAAGAGGCAGAGGAGGAAAGGCATACACGTGAAGGTTGCTCCAACTGAAGGATAGTGCATCTATTTTCCAGGCTTTCGGATGAAACAGCCTTGTGCAAAACAGAGGTAGTTGGAAATTCAGAGGAGAAGCGAGTTCCCCAAGCCATGGTCAACTGACGAAACACCTGAGGATCCAACTTCCATTCGTGAGGATCCACCATTTGTCTGCTCAGAACATCTGCTAACGAATTTTGTTCCCCTGGCAGAAACTGTGCTCGAAGAGTAATGTGCAGATCCAAAGCAGTTTCCCATAACAGCATTGCTTGTCTGCAAAGAGGGTAAGAATGAGTTCCCCCCTGCTTGTTGATGTACCACATGACAGTTGTGTTGTCTGTTCGAATCAACACTAGTCCCGGGCGAAGCAGATCCTTGAATGCTTTTAAGGCAAATTGAACTGCCAGCATCTCCTTCATATTGATATGCAAGTGAAGCAACTCCGGGGCCAAAGGTCTTGAATCCATTTTCCTTTGAAATGAGCACCCCAGGCTGACTCCGAGGCGTCTGTCGTTAATATCTGACTTGCCTCTGGTTGGGTCACAGAGAGTCCCTTGTTTAGGTGACATTCCTGAGCCCACCACACAAATTCCTTCTGGATGCAAGGAAGAATCGGAATGACAGTGTCCAAATCGTGGCTGTGTTGAGTCCAAACGCTTTTGAGATACCATTGTAGCTTCCTCATATGCAGTTTGGCATTGGGAAGTACTAGAATGCAAGATGCCATGAACCCCAAGGCTTGAAGGACTGTCCTTGCAGTCAGCCTGGACAGGACTGATAGCTGTAGGAAGTACTGGTGAAGATTTCTTTGTTTGTCCGGGGTAAGAAATGCCATCTGAGTCGCTGTATTCAGACACACACCCAGAAAACACATCTCTCGTGAGGGTACTAGACTGGACTTTATTTCATTCACAGAATACCCCAGGCATCTGAAAACTGTCATCACACACTGCAGATGTCGAAGTAGTACGTGCTTGTCTTGAGCCAGTATCAAACAATCGTCCAGATAAGGATAAATCTGAATTCCCCGTAGTCTGAGAAAAGCTATTACTGGAGCCAGGACTTTCGTGAATACCCTGGGCAGTAGACAAGCCAAAGGGCAATGCAGAGAACTGATAATGCAAATTCCCAGTCCGAAACCTCAGGAATTTCCTGCAACTGGGCCTGATAGGAATGTGGAGATAGGCCTCCTTGAGATCCAAAGTCACCATCCAGTGATCCCTGCCCAGCATAGGCAACAGCTGTTGCAGTGTTAACATCTTGAATTTCGGAATTTCTAGAAAGGTGTTTAGAATGGATAAATCCAGAATGGGCCTCCAAGTATTGCCCTTCTTTGGCACTAAGAAAAGACGGAATAAAACCCTGTGCCCCTTTCCAGAAGGAACTTCCTGTATTGCTCCCAACTGGAGCAGAGAAGAAACCTGTGCCTGTGCTTCCAATTTTGCTGATGAGGCACATCCGCATACCGTTGAAAGGCGGGAAAGTGTGAAAATAAAATTTGTAGCCTCGAGTTACAATGTCCAACACCCATTTGTCCTGGGTAACCAAATGCCAATTCCCGCTGAAAAGTCCCAGTTTTCCCCAGAGGAGCTGCCAGCAAAGCAGAGTCCGCAGCCGAAGACACAGGTCATTGGGTCTGCTTCCGAAAGGACTGACCCTTGCCCTCTCCAGCAGAAGGGGTAGAGGAACTGAAAGACCTAGAAGTAACAGGGCCCTGAAAGGAAGCCCTACCTCTACCATGCCTCGACTTGCCTCTAGAATGAAAATCCGAAGAGGGAAAAGACCATCCCTTAGCAGGCCAATTCCTATTGAACTTAGGAGGCTGAACCTGTAAAAATTCCTTAACTGTCTGCATAGATTTAGCTTTTTCCTCCATTTTTTTCAAAACTAATTCCACAGGAGGGCCAAAAAGAACATCAGACTGCAAAGGAGCATCCATAATACGAGCTTTAACATGCTCTGACAAGGACTGACCTTTAAGCCAGGCATGTCTGCGAACAACAGAACTAGTAGCAGCCACCCTGGAAGAAGCTTGTAAAGCATCAAAACCACACTGCAGAGAATGCTTCCCAACCTGGTCTGAAGCATGCACTAAATCCTGAAGCTCCTTACAGTCAATACCTTCAGCTAAAGCATCCACTTTACATTTCAATTGACTTAACAAAAAATTCTGATACTTGAGCATATGAAACTGACAATTCAAAGCCCTCATAGCCAAAGTAGAAGAGGTATACAGTTTTACCCCACCTATCCAGGGCCCTAGCATCTTTGTCCAGAGGAACTGGATTCTTAACCACAGAGGCCTTAACGCCTTGGGGCCTTGAGAAATAGTTTCAGGATCAGCTCTAGGGCTCTTAAACAAGTACTTGTGAGCTTCCGGAACCCTGTAGTATCTATCTGGTTTAACAGGGGCAGGAGGCAGAGAATCTGGGTTAAGGGCAGCCTCAGAAAACACATCCTGAACAACATCCAGTACAGGAGGAATAGCCAAGGGCCTGTGCTGAGGCAAAACAAAATTCTCTCAGCCTTTACGAGAATCAGAATAATCCTGGCCCTCCCATTTGAAATGTTCCCTCATGGAATGCAAAGTTTCAGAGAAAGAAAAATCTTCTGGAGGGGACGCAGAGGGAGAAGCATCCTCAGCTTCCGAATCAGAATAGGGAGGGAAATCCTGAAGGTCTTCCACAGAGGAATCTGACTCAATGGAAGACTGAACCAAACCCTCCAACTCCGTCTCTACCCTGGGCCTCTTCTGAGGGGGAGGCATGGAACCCCTAATTAAAGTAATCAAATCCTCAGCCATCTTCAACATGTGCTTCCTAGGAGCTGGACCCTGGGGAAAAGCACCCGCAGAGGCAGATTTAGATTTAGACTGGCCTCTGCCCAGAGAAGGAGGAGGCTTAACCACCCTACGAGGGGAGGGAGCCACAGACAACAGAGGAGCACCCTCAACCTGGCCTAACAAAGGAGAAGCCACCCCTGGTAGTAACAAAGGCTCCCCTTGACACTCAGGCACACTGTCAGAAAGAGCCACTGAAGCAGCCAGTGGTTCTACAGGACTGACGTCCGGAGCGGACGCCTCATCCTGCTTGGACCGCAAAGACTTTTCTCTGCGCTTCTTAGAAGAGCCAGTCGTCGGAGAATCCCACGGCATGTTGTAATTACAACGTTTACCAAACACCAGCCTAGCACAGTCCAACCGACGTTTAATAGTACGCTTATTAAAAGTAGCACAAAAGCGACACCCAACAACGTTGTGCTCAGGCCCTAAACAAGGAATGCAGAGTGAATGGTAATCCCTATGAGGAATCTGTTTCCCACAAGAAATACAGTTATTAACTTTTACTGACATCCGACAATACTGAGACAAGAAAAAGACAAAAAAGAAAATGTCCCCAATGGGGTACTTAGCCCAACTTGGTCTCCGGTCTGAAACTCGAAAACCGACAATTCCAGAACGCCGAACGGCACTTGCAAATTCTGCTTCTGCTCAGGACCATGCGGCAAGAAAGACTGAAGTTATGGTGTCGGTCATGCGCATTTATACTGACACCACGTCAGTCTCGAGCGCCATGACCGACGCCATATCTAGCCCTTTGGTATTCGGGCCGATGGAGGGCAGCGGAGTACCCACTAGTCAGGACTGCAGCAATGGGAGACGACGAACATCTGTTTTACAGTTATACGTTTATAAATGTTACATGTTTTACTCTGTGCTGTCGTTCACATGCAAAACTTATACAGCTGACTTAATCAATCATTTTTATATGGAAAATCTATTTTTCATTAGAATGTTTTTATTCAGCTGTTTCCCTGGATATCTTAAAACTGATATTTTGCAAAGACCCCACGCATTTGTATTTTGGTAACTCTTCAGTCACCAGTCTTTGAGTGAGTTCTACCAAGGCTTAAAAAAGGTTTAGAAAGCATTTTAACCATTTTAAATTCTCTTTTACTGATCCAGATTTATTTTTATTATGGACACAGAAAGTCAATATAAATTTATATTAAAATTTTAAGGAAAGGCAGGATATAATTTATGTGGTGATGGAGCAAATCAAAACAGTTAAAAAGAAAATATATGTATTTATTATTTATTGACGGTTGATTGCTGGGAAAGTCTGACTAGGTAGGTGTGCATTTTCAAAGGAGGTCCAGGAGAACAGCTCAAAATTATTACAAAAACATTTTAAGAATGAACAATAATTTTTCAGTCTTCAAAAATAACACAAATACAGCTAACTGTTAAAATAATTATACTAAATTAGACATAATGTGAAAATATTGATTAAGAACAGATTTATCTGTCAGTTATGACAATGATTAAATATTTAGAGAAATTGTATCCAGTTTATAGAGAGATTAAACGTAAATTAATATAATACAAACAGGAATTGTAATATGAAGTGAGACAAAAATAGGGTTATGGTGTATTTAGAAAGAGTCAGGACAGAGAAATCAATAAAAGTAAGGACGTGAATGAAGAAGGAGGAGTTCGGAAGTGTAAGGTATGAATAGGTATTTGTTTACATTTAGGGATATAGTTTATTCTGGGGTTAAGCAAGGGCATGGACCGATTTTGTCTTTCAGTGTGGTTTTAAAGTACTAGAGAGAGGGTATTAACCTGATGGATTCAGGTAAGGAGTTTCAAGCCTTAGCACCATGTATGAACACAGACCATGCCCAGCAGATCTGATACATTTGTGGACAGAGAGGAGTTTTTGGTCAATGGATCCTTAATTGATGGGGTGGTTCTAACCAGTTTAGGCTTTTTAGTGCTATACAGTGGTAGGTTCTGAAAGGAATATTTGTTACAAATTTAGCCACATTATTGTGCTTCAAGTTTTGATTTTTGTGACGCCTGGAGTTTAGTAACGCTGGAGCACCATACAGTAGTGAGGGGAGGAGGTAAGAATCGGCAAGTGTAGATTTAGTTGTATTGGTGATAAGGTTTTTGGCTCTATAAAGCATCCCTAGTTTTTAGTGATTTTTTTAATGCAATTTTGTATATGCAGGTCAAATCTAGGATTATCATCCACTATTGTCCCAAATAATTTGCTATGAAAAGTGACTTCAGTCGTTGTATTGTTAAAAGAGAGAGGATTTAGGGTTTTGTTTTTTTTTTTCATGAGAGAAGGATTTGGGGAAAAAAGAAGAAGTCTATTTTTGGGGAGGGGGATGAGCATGAGTTACAAAGCCATGTTTCAGTGCTTGTTAAAGTTTACTGAATATTTTTTTGGAGATATGCCAAGCTGGCAGATGTGCATATGGGTGTGGAGTCATCTGTGCATTGTATTAGGGAGGCCTGTTGTGTGGATGTGTGGAGGGTATTGGTGAGAATGTTAAGGAGGAGGGTACGAACGACAGAGTCTTTTGGTACATTGGAGAGAAGGTGGATTGACATTTTACTGACTGATACCTATTGGACAGGTAGCTTTTGAACCACAGAAGGATGGGCTGAGAGAGACGTAGTGAGGACATTTGAAGAAGATGTTTGCTGTGACAAACTGTACTGAAAGCTTTAGTCAAATCTAGAAATAAAGAGGAAAGTATGTTGCTGTGATGATAGGAAGTACTGCCAGCACAACTAGCTGGAAATTTGTAAATAATGATATGTCATTTGTGAATATCAAACTGATTTATACAAGATTCTCATGTTACAAATGTATTACATCTGTATGCCATGTGTATATCAAACTGATTTGTACAGATGTCTGTGTTAAAAAGGTATGTGTAAAGTGCTTGTGTTTGAAATGTATCCATGGTTTACTTTACCTACTGGAGAGAAGAGAAATGTACATGCACTATTGTAAATGTTTAAATGTATATGCTTTAAAGAGGAAATTGGAAGTTTAACCTCAGTCCAGCAAACTTTAGAATTTATCTGAAATTAAATCACTTTATGGGCTAGGACATAAAGATGCCATCTCATAGGTTTCAATGCAGCCAGAGACACAAAGTCTGTACCAGGAAGCTTTCTGTATTGTCTTTAGGGTGAACTAATTACTACTCTGGAAGCATGGAGGTATGAAATTTTTTATGACTTCCAGCACCTGCCACAGATTTGAACAAAAGCCCTTGTGTGTGTATTTTTACAGTTATTTACAGGTAGGTGCTAAGTCATACCAGCTTCCAGCTAAGGGGATTTGCATGGGAACTAGAAATCAGATGATCAGAAGTGATCTCATTCTGCAAGCGATCCTAGAAGTAATATTTTAGATATTATTTTGAGAAGTCTCTTTGTGAGACTAAGCATTCTGTATTATGTCTCGGGCCTGACAACAAGAAGGACCATTCAGCACTTTATTTTCCTTGCTTTGTTAAGTAAGTAGGGAATAGTAATTCTCTTAGCTTCAGTCAGGAATATAGTGAAGCTTAGTTTAGATATTGTTTTTCATTATTTGTCTGAGCCTGTCCTTCAATGTTATCTCAAATAGTCCCTGTGATTTTAAACTCTGATGTCACTGTGAATATATACTGAGTATTTTCTTGTTCTTTCATTATTTATTATTAAATACATTTAAATATTTTATTGTGGCTGACCTGTGAAGAGATATCTAAGTTTAGAGATTACTTGTGTATTTATTAGGTAACACTGTGTGGGCCACTCCTAATAGTTTTGCTCTTGGCCAGATTACCATTTGTATTAATAATGATTTCACTCAGTATATTGGGGAATCTTGAAAGAGCCTTAAGGTAGCAGGCAGGAGTGTCTGGTAGCTGTCATAACTACCTTATTGTCTGGGCAGAAGGGGGCATAGCTAGTAAATCTGTGCCAGCCTTTCCAGGTGTGTGTGTGTGTGTGTATGTGTGTGTGTGTGTGTGTGTGTGTGTGTGTGTGTGTGTGTGTGTGCATGTGCGTGTGTGTGTGTGTGTGTGTGCATGTGCGTGTGTGTGTGTAACTAAAACCTCAAAGAGTGTGTGTGTCAGCTACTTGGGCAGGGACATGAAACACTGGTTGGACAGAAAGGGTGCTAGAGCTCTTGGCTTGGACCCTCAGCTGAGATCTCAACTCTATAGCTGTGCCAGTGGGGAGTCATACTGGGGATCTGGAGAAAGAGGGAGAATCCATCCCCGGACTGACTGTGTTCCACATGTGCTCTTACGGGAAATTGTGCTTGATGGACAGAGCTGCATCTGGAGATACTGTATGTGCACCTGTTATCCTCCCAGTGAATGTTCCTCACAGGTGCCAGGGGTGAGGATTGAGGCTCCTTGACTATTGGCCCAGATGTGGCGTGTCACAGATGCCATTATCTCTAGCTTTATTGAGAGCTTTTATATGTATGCAGAGTTGGTACTATGGGAAAGACAGAATCCATGTTATGTGAAGGATAAAAGTTCTTCCTGCAGGAGATAGTGTAACAATTGTTTTGGATACATTTTTCAAGTGTTTTGGAGAGGGGAGATAAGATTGCTATTGGTCTGAAGTTAGTGATGTCCGTTGAATTTCCTCCATTGTGTAGAGGGATAATGCGGGACTTTTTCCAGACAGATGGAATATGGGATTCCTAAAATGACCTATTTATAAGGATTGAGGCAGGATAGGCAATGTTATTGGTAGCTATTTTAAGGTATTGCTTGGAAGGTCAGCAGCTGAAGTAGAAAACGGTTAAACTTGTTTGAGTTGTTTCATGTAGGATGTGGACACAGGTTTGAAGGTGAAAGTGGATGTGGTGATACATGGCTGTTGGCTAGGGAAGGGATCAGATGTTGGGGAATCCTTGGTTAGGGATGCTATACTAGGTATGAAATAAGAGTTGAACTGTATTGCATTTTCGAGTGGTGAATTAGCAGGAGAGGGGTTGGGTTGAATTTTTCACTGGGATGTAATATTTCTTTAATGGTTGTTCAGAAATTTTTAGAACTGTGTTTACTATTGTTCGAAAAGTTGCCATAGAATAATATTTTTGTCTTCATTTATTTGCTTTTTAGTAGCATTGCAAAGCATTCTGAAGTTTTTCAGGTATTGTGGTGTTTTATATGTTTTTTCTCTGTCCTGTATTAACATTCTGCTCTGTTTGGACAGCCAAATGCATTATTTGTTTTTAGTCTCTTCCTTCTAGGACATGCAAGGCTATTTAGGATATTCAGGAAAGTTGTACTGAATTTATTTACAACATAATCTAAGAGGAGGATTTTTAGGATGTTCCACTTAACAGATGATAGTTTAGTGATGAACATTTCTGGGTTAAAACTGGACAGGTTGTCTGTTGTTTTATAAGTGGATGTCTGGGTGCATAGCTTGGGAGATGATCACTGAGAGACACAGACGTTGTACCTGATGTGGTGTATTTACTAGGATCTGATGTTAGGATCTATTCTAATAAGGAATTTGTTGTGTTGCTATGAATGTGTAAGGCTATCAAGTTAGTTTATTTATTTATTTATTTATTTATATTTGTTTACCGGGGTAGTGCCCTGATCTCAACGGACCATTTGCAGCCACAGCCTGGATGAATAGGATCAAAAAAGAAATGAACAAAACATATTTACAGATATAACGATATGCTAAAAAGTAAAACAATATATATATATATATATATATATATATATATATATATATATAAATATTTGTATATAGATCCATAGGTAGGTACTAGGCTATCTGCCCAAAAGCATTTATAAGCCTAGCCAGAATGTGTTGGCTTTCACCGCCCCCTTAGATGTCCAGCAGAGCCACTGAAGTGATCCCCAGGGAAAACCTCCTGTTTCCATCCACTCGTCAAGGTTTCTCTTGAAGAGTGTTAGTGAGGAGCGCTGCTTAATGTAGATTGGAAGCTTGTTCCAGAGCATGGAAAGTCTCTGGAACAGGAATCTATCCCTCCAGCATGTCTTATTTATTGTTGTGGTGATGTTTAGATCCCTAGAGCGTGTGGCTCGAGGGGATATGGTTTTCTTTAGCTGGAGCATGTCCATCAATTCTGGGTTGGACATGGCCTTGTATGTCAGGCAGAGATCACCTCTGAGTAGGCGGTATGCAACCGAGTACAGATGGAGTTTCTTCAGTCCAGCTGCATAGGGCATCTGTTTGAAGCCGGTGATCCTCTTGGTGAGGTACTTCTGTGGTCTTTCCAGCTGTTGCAGGTGTCTTGTAAGGTACATCCCAAATGGGGCATTGTACTCTATGATAGGTCTGATGAGTGATGCATAGAGGGGCACAATGACCTCTTTTGATCTGGATGCAAACCCTTTTGTGATTAGGTGGGCCACATAGAAGGATTTTCTAACCACTTTGGCAATGTGATTATCAAAGGAGAGATTACTATCTATTTGGGTTCCCAGATCCCTTATTTTGTCTTCCGTATTTAGGGGGCTACCACCTATGTGGTAATTTGTGGGTACTTTGTTTTTTCCAAAGGGGATGACTATGCACTTTTTTGGCATTTAGCTTGAGGCCATGGTTTTGACACCAGGTATCTGTCTCAGTGAGACCCTTTTGGAGGATGTCTGTGTCAGCTGGAGAGTCAATTATAACCCCTAGTTTTCAGTCGTCTGTGAACTTGGTCAGCCATAGTCCTCCTGTGCTTGCCTGTACCTCTGAGAAGTATATGCTGAACAGGAGGGGTCCTATGACTGAGCCCTGGGGAATGCCACTTGTAACTGGTTTAGAGTCAGATCTAGCTCCCACAACTCTTACCATGTGGGTTCTGTCCATGAGCCAGTTGGCAACCCATCTCGTGACATAGGGGTTTATGTTCAGGCTGGTGAGCTTGTTTATAATACCAGAATGGGGAATGGTGTCGAAGGCCTTTGCGAGGTCTAGGTAGGCTGTGTGGACCACCTTTCCCTCATCTATAGCCTTGGTAACTGTCTCAAAGAAGTCCACCAGGTTTAGGAGGCATGATCTGCTCTTAACAAAGCCGAACTGGGTAGGGTCCAGTGTTTGGAGGTTGCCAATGTCTCTGTTAATGAGATCCATGATGATGCGCTCCATAGCCTTGCAGACCAAGCTAGTCAGGCTTATAGGGCAATAGTTACCGGCGTCTGTTGTGGCTCCACTTTTGTGAAGCAGAATAACTGTTGCTGTGTGCTACTCTATGGGCATGTAGCCTGTGGAGAGGCTGAGTTTGAACAGTGTGTTTAGGTGAGGGGTTAGTTCATCTTTGAGCTCATGTAGGACGCAGCCTGGGATACCGTCCAGTCCCATTGATGCTGTGTTTTTGGCTTTGGAGGGGGCTGTTTTAACCTGAGTGTCTGTGATTTCAGGGGCACTACATTCTTCTGGTATGGTTATGGCTGGTGAAGTTTGCACTGAAACTGTCTGCCAGTATGTTGGCTATATTGATCAGTTCAGTGTATTTTGTGTCATTCTGCACTAACTCTGAGCAGACCTGATCATTGCCACTTAGATTCTTGACATAGCTAAAGAATGCCTTGTAGTTATCTTTGGAGTCCTTGGCAATTTTTCTTTTGAAGCTAGCCTTGGATGATTTTATGAGGGATCGTAGTTTCTTCCTGATACTGATCAGGGATGTCTTCCCCTTTTGGGATTTTACTCTTTTCTGTAGTAGTTTCCTTCTTCTGTTGTATAGCTTGTTTATGGCAGGGGTCCGCCATATATATATATAAATATATTATACGCTGTATATATTTACAGATGCAACAATATGCACTACATTTACTTCAGAAAGCAATTACAAAGTAAACATGGAATTATGCTTAGCAGAGCTTTATTGCTAACATGTAGCCATAATGCCTGAGATGGCTTATGCTACAGGGATAGCAGCATATCGTTACATAGAGAGGTATGAAGGCATTACAACAGGTGAGTGAGAATAGCTGCAGGAAAGGATACCATGAGGTGAAGACAGAAAACTGGAGAGGCATGCAGAGTGGAGAGGAGTAGATAGGAGAGAAGTGTGAGAGATGTAAACAGAAGAGGGAGGCAGGAAATGAGAGGCAATAGGTAACAGGATGACAAGCTGAAATAAGGAAGGATGAAGCAGGGGTAACGAGGTTTGTGAGAAAGCGTCAGCGTTCATGTAATGTGACCTTAGTAAGTGTAGCTGCCCTTTGGGTGAAAATGTGTGAAACCACATCAGTTCATGCTAGATGTAGGGGGATTAGTGTTTATGTCCACCCAATTCATTTTAACATCACTTATTAGAACTTTTTCTTGTGGAAGTGCTACAGATATCCAATGCAGGATATCTTCCAGTGTATCTGTATTTTCACCATGGGGATATAAAGGACATTAATACATATTTGTTTATAATTGTTTAATTTCAGGAATGTGATAAGAAGTGCTGCTGAACTGAATTTTGGTATTGTTTTTTTGTAAGGAGGAAATGTGGTCATTGTTGGGAAATATTAAAAAGACACATTGCCACCATTCCTTTTTATACAATCACTATGGATGATATTATAGCCAGCGGTATACTTGTGGACTCATTTATACTGGGTTTAATCCAAATATCGGTTATAGCTAGAATATCTTAATTGTGTTGGGTAATTCAGGCATGTAGTTCAGTAGTTTTACTTATTATACTTATAATATTTATGGATGCAAAAGTTAGATTACTGGGGTTGGGGTTTTGACCACTGTAGGGTTAGAGTAGTGTGTGGAGCAGGATTGTCTTGATGTTCATTGTGATAGGTGCAGCCAGGATTAGGGTGAATGTCTCCTCCTAGGAGGAGTCTAGAATGTTGTGGTATATTGACTCTTGTTTTTTTGGAGAGTATTTACCTTTTTTTCTTTTATTTAAGTTGAACTGGAGTTACTTAGTCTATATTTGGGATAAAGGTGAGGTGCATCATTACTTAGGTTTGGCGTGATGTCTGTGGAGAGTTTATGGAGGAAGTATGGATAGGTGGTTGGGGCAGAGTTGAGATGATGAGAGCTATTAAAGAGTCATGGTATAGTATCATAGGAGGTTACTAGGCTAATGGCCTTGGGGCCCTTACAAGCCTAGCCAAGAGTTTATTCCCAAAAAAGAAACCTCAGGAAAGGATACCATGAGGAGAAGACAGAAAAAGGGACTGAGAGAGGCATGCAGAGAGAAGATGAATAGAAAGGAGAGAAGTGTGAGAGATGCAAAGAGAAGAGGGAGGTGGGATGAAGATGGCCCAGTAGGAGCAGAAGAACAGAGGATAAGCTGAGGAGCAGCATGATTAGGTAAAGGGACCTGTGTGTTATTGTTGGCATATAGCAGGGAACCAGGAATCAAGATGGAAGCAAGACGTTGCAGGGCTGCAGGATATTTAGTGGTGATGGAGTCTGAAAGCTGGTAGAAGATAGGTAGGCAGTAATATTTTCTATGAAGAAAGAGAGTTAGGTTATCCTGGTACCTTCTCCTATGTTTCTGATATGTAAGAAATCAAGAGGTTTAAAAGGATAGAGTATGAGGGTGCAGTTAAGATAGGAAGTAGTGAAGGTTTATTTGGAAAAAGAAGTTAAAATGAAGAATAATAGATAGGTACTTTTGGAAGTGGTTTGAGCATGAGTGGATTGTGCAAAGCAGTACGAGAAGGAGTAGAGTTGTTGGGAATTATGCTAATTGTTCGACGGAGGTTGGGAAATAGGAAAATATAATCAGGAGTGTCTGTATGACAGTAGTAAGGTTGTTTGGGGAGGGTTAGAGAATGGGTGTTACAGGTGAAATGTGTATGTGGGAAGTATAATGGTGGGCTAGGAGGAGGTAGGTGGGAATTGGGAGTAGGGTAGGTTAGGGTAGTGGGCTTCCCACCCCCAGCTCAATTATTACAGAGAGTAATCAGGAGTTGGGCCTTGGGGCAGACCTGCTGCAGTATGGGGGTCAGACTGGATGTAGTGATCACAGACTCTAATGTGAAAGAAAAGAGAAAAACTGTATTAAACTGTAATACTGTATTGAAGCAGCAAAGCTAATACTTATTGGTAAAGATGGAGGAAGGAGGTCAGTGAGTCACAGTAAGGGAATATGGAGTATTGCAAGAGCATAGATATTTAACATGTATTTGTTTTGGGATGTGATATTACTGGGAGATATAGTCACATGATGGGTATTATCCTTTAAGTAAGGGTGTTATTTCATGGTCAAGCAATATTGGAGAGGTTCTCTGAGTGAAACTGCAGTCTGCAGCTGATTTGTGATCATGTGCCTTTCTACAGCTTTCCAGCATTGCTGTGTTCTGCTTTTCTGTGCATGAAAATATCAGCGGCACTATTGCTATGGTTTGTTTTCTTTTCTATTAACATACGTGCAGCTACATCACTTTAAAAAAAATCATGTTTAATAAAGATGTTAAAAAATGTAAATTAGCAAAAAAACTAGTAAAAGGTTTTAGCTTCTTTGCAGATGTCTACCTGATCCAATGTGAGGCTGATAGCCATACCAAAGAATCAACTGCCCCCCCCCCCTTTGTACAGCTCTTATCAAACTATATAAAAATCTACCATGTTCTGTCACTCTGTCATACGCCATCATCTTGGACAACTTGAGAAGGTAAAAGATTCCACGTCATGAAAATTGAAGAGCTTCAAGGCTCTCTCTCCTTTGTATCTTATAACATTCTTAGAGGATACCTGTGACTTGCATACAAAGCATAAAGGCACCCATTACTGACCACTTGCTATCTGAATCACTTTGCTTAGAATGTCCCCTGGTGATTCGAACATGAGTGGACACTCAAGTCTCCATAAAAAGTAACATCATTTATACAATGAAACTTTACAACTTCATACCTCAGAGACTGCCATGTCTATAGAATAAACTCTCATCTTTCAGTTAAACTCAGCCCATCAATTCATACCTTAAAGGTGGGCACATACAAGTTCTATCATGGGATCTAGGGGTACATTCTAACATGGAATCAAGGGCATCAATCGACTTGATGGCCAAAAGGCCTCTATCTTTTTCATCAGAATCACGAACCAATGAATCTATGAATGAAATTTACATTATAATTTTACATTTTAACCTGTAAGCAGTATGTTAACAAAAAGCACATTTATGGGCTGAATGACGCAGGCTTACTGTTTCATGCAATCGCTTTGAATTAAGGCTTAAGGAAAAGACTTAAACGACCTGCTGGCTACCTGCATTTCTGATGTTTGTGGTTCCCTGCTATCTAGCTCTTCCCAACTGAAACAGCAAACACAAAAGTTTTTTTTTCAATAAACAAACATTTTTTTGCAAAATTGGCAAGTCTTTACCAATTGGAACTGATATATAGTAGCAAGTGTAACTTAACATATTTGGTGTTTTAAAACAATTTGTATTATGAAGAGAACTTGTGAACAAACATGGCTAACCCCAGAGCTCTGTGTCTGCCTAGCTGGAACACTGCTGCTGGAGTCATAACCAGCTTGCACGTGACTTCAAACTTTACAGACAAGAATCAATAGCTAAGTGCAAAGTATCTCTCTCTCTATGTCCACGACTTGTACCAATGAGCATTTATAACCATATAACTACACAGGGTTATACATTTTCATCACAGTTACTTAGTTACACAGGGCTGCAAATCATTTCCTTATAGTCTTGTTGTGCTGAGTAGACTGAAGCAAATGAACACAAGTCCCTGTCGCAAGATTTCATCCTGGTAAACATTAACAGTGAAATAAGCACAAAATAGCTTATTATACAGTCTGAGTGCCCAGATGTCCTGCTGGTAAATGATGCTAGTGCAGAACTTAAAAGAAAACAAATTAAAACACAGTCTCTTTTGCAAAATCTCTTGGTGTGTGGTGTTGGTTTTCTTACTGTGTGCCTGTTTTAAAGATCTTTAACAAGTGCTGCGGTAGCATTGTCACCTCACAGTAAGACGCTGTCCGGTTCGATTCTCAGCTAGAGCGTCTTCTGCATGGAGACATGCGTGAATAGGGCGTACCTTCATTAAAGGTTGTGTGTCAGGGCTGGTAACTCGGCACGTAAAGGTCAGCTACCAATCATTAGCGGACCGGAGTTCCGCTGTGGCGACCCCTAACCGGGAAAAGCCGAAAGACACAAACAAACAATTCAATTCACAGGTGTAGCAATCTAGTAAATTGGCCTCTACTTTTACATGGAAATCAGAGTCTCTGGTACCAGGAAATATGAATTTAGATGTACCACTCGAGTCTCTAAAAACAAACAATGGTCTGTGCAACCCAAAGTTTCTGGTGCGAGAGTCTTTAGAAAATAAAAAAAAAATGTCTCAGATAATATTTTAGTGGGTCAATAAAGCAGTCTCTGGCTCATTCCTTCATGGAGTATACGGTTCAGTACCCCATCTATCAGGACTTCCACTGACATTTGTACACCAGACATGACACCCCCCCCCCCCCCCATCTTGGAGCCACTTGCTCCAGCTTTACCGGATCTTGCTTATCAGGAAAACCCTCACACTCCTCTGGAGCTAGGAACACTGAAAACTCTACTGGATTCTCCACTGACATCTTCCATATTGTTAGTAAAACTACCTTTCATAGGTATCTGCTTCTTGCTCTCTCCGATTACGTGTAACCCCAGGTAGATTCTCTTACTGGCATTCAGTCACAAATCCCACTTCTCCCTAATCCCTGTTGCTGTAGCTACAGACCGTGATACATTCCACCTAGCCTGCAACATTAATGTACCTAGCAGTTCTTCCCATGATCCCTCGGTATCATACTCTAGGCCTTCTTGGTGGCATCATCATGGTATGTTATAGATGATACCTCCAGTTTAAAGCCAATTGTTTGGGGGCCTATATGAGAATCTGTGAATCTTCAACAGACTGTCCTTATTCTGATGGTACATTCCGGAATTATGCTGACTTTCAGAGCATTGCAACTGCAACACTAGGACCCACCCACATAATTTCATATTGTCCTCACTGGACAGGTGAAGCTACTGTATGGTGCATGATCTTTTACCACTGTGAGGTTTCTGTCAAGGAGCTCGTACTGAAAGGACTCAGAGGACCACATCTAAACAAACTGCTGCATATGCTTGGTAAGGCCACAAGAGCCTGTCCATTAGTCTTTGAAAAGTGTCTGGGGTGCAATGGAGATGAAAGGCAAGGACAGTGTATCAAAGAAGGACATCCACCATACAGAAGGCATTTTTCCCTTAGCTTCCTTGGTAAGGGGAAAACTTGTCAGCACCCTTTGGTCAGGTCCGGGGTAGTGAGGGGTTTGGCTTTTCCCAGCCATTCCACCAATTCATGTAACCTATACAAAGGGTAGCTATCAAACTTGAATATGCTATTGGTTACAAAATTGAGGAGAACTATCTGGTATGGGTAATAATGTAAGTTACCCAAGACCCAATCTGCTTTCACTAAAACTGAAAATTGGATGCATAACAACAATCTTGTTCTGAATGCAAATAAAACAAAACTAATGATCTTTACTCCCTCCAGAAGCTCAGTAATTGATAACACCCTCTTGTTGATAATTAGCCAAAATAACTCCTCCATTGAGACTGTGCCTCACACCAAACTCCTAGCTATCATCATTGATGAACATCTGAAATTTAACATCCATACTCTAACAGCCATAAAAAAATAAAAAAAAAAACACCAAAAACTAAGACTCCTATACTGACACAATCGTTACCTCACTACCTCCATCAGGAAGACCTTAGCCTTAACCCACCAAAAACTAAGACTCCTATACCGACACAATCGTTACCTCACTACCTCCATCAGGAAGACCTTAGCCTTAAACCACCAAAAACTAAGACTCCTATACCGACACAATCGTTACCTCACTACCTCCATCAGGAAGACCTTAGCCTTAAACCACCAAAAACTAAGACTCCTATACCGACACAATCGTTACCTCACTACCTCCATCAGGAAGACCTTAGCCTTAAACCACCAAAAACTAAGACTCCTATACCGACACAATCATTACCTCACTACCTCCATCAGGAAGACCTTAGCCTTAAACCACCAAAAACTAAGACTTCTATACCGACACAATCGTTACCTGACTACCTCCATCAGGAAGACCTTAGCCTTAAACCACCAAAAACTAAGACTCCTATACCGACACAATCGTTACCTGACTACCTCCATCAGGAAGACCTTAGCCTTAAACCACCAAAAACTAAGACTCCTATACCGACACAATCGTTACCTCACTACCTCCATCAGGAAGACCTTAGCCTTAAACCACCAAAAACTAAGACTCCTATACCGACACAATCGTTACCTCACTACCTCCATCAGGAAGACCTTAGCCTTAAACCACCAAAAACTAAGACTCCTATACCGACACAATCGTTACCTCACTACCTCCATCAGGAAGACCTTAGCCTTCACCTACCTTCTCCACTCTTTAATTTACGGTGCCCCTCCCTACTCACCAACTTTCAACTTGGTTTACAATCCAAACTGGATTCCTGCTACAATAAAATCTGCAAATTCACCACCAACTCCAAAAACTCATTCTATCACTGCTACTCCCTCCATTCTCTGCAGTGGTTACAACTTCCTAATTACCTGAACTTTCTACAGCTCATCACTACCCACAAACTTGTGTTCAAGCCATCCACCTGCCACACTTTCTCCTCTCCCTTAACCACCTACATACCCAGCCGTTCGCTCTGATCAGAAAATCAAAATATCTTATATATTCACAAGCATTCCTGGCCCCCTGGACAATTTTTGCTCTCTTACTCCATAGCCAAACTAAGAACCCCCCCCCCCTTCTTCGTAATACCCTTAACCACACCAGCTTCAAATCCCTTCTACACTCTTACCTGTCATCAAATTGGATATGTTCCTGCTCATCTCCTACTTGAGTCCCCCAGTACCATTCATTTCAGCAGCCGCATCTTCTCTCCACCTAGCAACCTTATACTCAACTAAACCTCTAGCTCCTCCCCAAAACTTATACTAGACATACTTACCTTCTGCTATATCTTCCTCTACTTTCATCTACTTCTGTATAAGTTAAAAAAAAGTTCTTATTCTCCAAAAGTTAAAGTGCTACAGCCTGAATATGTATTTTGTTTTGCTCCACTGCCACTCAAGCCTGTCTGTATTCAGACATATTTACTTTCATACTTTGTACTCCACATTTTACACTATTTTACCAATATTGCATGCACACTGCCACTCAAGCCTGTCTGTATTCAGACATATTTACTTTCATACTTTGTTCTCCAGATTTTACACTATTTTATCAGTATTGTATGCACACTGCCACTCAAGCCTGTCTGTATTCAGACATATTTACTTTCATACTTTGTACTCCACATTTTACACTATTTTACCAATATTGTATGCACACTGCTACTCAAGCCTGTCTGTATTCAGACATATTTACTTTCATACTTTGTACTCCACATTTTACACTATTTTACCAATATTGTATGCACACTGCTTGATACTCATGATTATAGTGTCTATGTAATTCTCTCATATACTGGATTGTATCACCTATGAAGCTTTTCTCCCCAGGCCTCCACTGAAAACGGGCTCTTCTTGGCCCAGTGGACTTCCGTGGTCATCAAACTGTAATAAATAAATAGTAAATAAGTGGACATTTAGTGGCTGATGCCACCATCACTCATGAGATCAGGATTTTGTTTTTATTTCCTGTTATAACCAGCTACTGGGGTTATGGTATCTATTGGGTTTTCAAATCACCTTTACCCTGGCAAGGTCTTTGTATGTGTGCAGTACAGACAGGGGGCTCACCCAAATAACTCAGAAAATATTTCCCAGTTTCATAAAAGAAATTCCTGAACTTGTTGTTGTTTGAATTGAGTGAAGGAGTCATTCGTCATGAACTTGTTGTTGTTTGAATTCAGTGAAGGTGTCATTTGTCATGAACTTGTTGTTTGAATTCAGTGAAGGTGTCATTTGGCACATGAAGAGAGGACAAGAGCCATTCCTCTTGCTGCCGATCTGACCTCTAACCCTGCACAAACCATATTTCCCTGAAGTTCTTTCTAAGGTTTTAGCATGTTTATGTGATAGTTTTGTTCAGAGAGTCTTTTCCCAGTTTGTTATACCTTATAGTTTACCTCATTCTATTTTCAGTGACTTCATAGAGGAAATGCTTAGGTGAATTGGCAGCCTTTTGAATTTCCTTCATAATTTTGCATGAAAGTAGACTTTTAATTGAACTGTGCATTTAATACTTCACTTGTTTTGATAAAAAGCTCCTAACAAAGATCAGCTTCTCTAACAATTTTTCATGTTTAGACACAATTCTACAATTGATGGTGGTAACACAATTACAGACGTAATGCTTAACCCCTTAGGTCAGAATGGTAAAACATCCCTTTGTCTCAGGCCTTCTTTTGGTAATTGACAGCACTTTAATGCAAATGAAAATGCCCTTTACACATCTGTAAACAGTGTAGCATGTATCCAGCTATAGGTTACATCTCTATAGGATGCACGTGTCCAGTGTCGCAGAAGTGTGAATAATTCATTAAGGTTGACCAGAAACATACAAACAAGCCTTTGATCAGTTTTCGTCCAATGACTAAGAAAAAGCCTTCAGCCTCAGATTCTTTTTAAAGTGTGTCTGAAGAATTCTAATGTGGTTGAATGATTCGAGTCATTCACTTAGTATGCATCAGGAAGATGTGGATATTTAGGTCTTTTATAGCCATCTACCTTAAGTAGTGATGCTAAATATTGATAGGCATAGATGGCATGGATTCGGAAATTAAACAGTTTTCAGGAAAACTCCTCATGAGCTTTGCAGAAGGTGAACACTGTGTGCAGATACGAGGACACAGTGAGAAGCCAGATACGAGGACACAGTGAGAACCTGATAAGAGGACACAGTGAGAGCCTGATACGAGGGCACAGTGAGAGCTTGATAAGAGGACACAGTGAGAAGCCAGATACGAGGACAAAGTAAGAGCCTGATACGAGGACACAGTGAAAGCCTGATATGAGGACACAGTGAGAAGCCAGATATAAGGACACAGTGAGAGCCAGATATGAGGACAGAGTGAGAAGCCAGATACGACGACATAGTGAGAAGCCAGATACAAGGACACAGTGAGAAACCAGATACCAGGACACAGTGAGAGCCTGATATGAGGACACAGTGAGAAACCTGATATGAGGACACAGTGAGAGCCAGATACGAGGACACAGTGAGAAGCCAGATACGAGGACACAGTGAGAGCCTGATATGAGGACACAGTGAGAGCCTGATACGAGGACACAGTGAGAGCCAGATACAAGGACACAGTGAAAAGCCAGATACAAGGACACAGTGAGAGCCTGAAATGAAGACACAGTGAGAAGCCAGATATGAGGACACAGTGACAGCCTGATACGAGGACACAGTGAGAAGCCTGATATGAGGATACAGTGAGAAGCCAGATACGAGGATACAGTGAGAAGCCAGATATGAGGACATAGTGAGAAGCCAGTTATGAGTACACAGCAAGAGCCTGATACGAGGACACAGTGAGAGCCTGATACGAGGACACAGTGAGAGCCTGATACGAGGACATAGAGAGAAGCCAGATACGAAGACACATTGAGAGCCAGATACAAGGACAGAATGAGTGCCTGATATGAGAACACAGTGAGAAGCCTGGTACGAGGACACAGTGAGAAGCCAGATAAGAGGACACCATGAGAGCCAGATACGAGGACACAGTGAGAGCCTGATACGAGGACACAGTGAGAGCCTGATATGAGGACACAGTGAGAAACCAGATATGAGGACACAGTGAGAAGCCAGATATGAGGACACAGTGACAGCCTGAGATGAGGACACAGTGAGAGCCAGATACGAGGACACAGTGAGAAGCCAGATACGGGGACACAGTGAGAGCCTGATACAAGGACATAGTGAGAGCCAGATATGAGGACACAGTGAGAAGCCAGATACGAGGACACAGTGACAGCCAGAAACGAGGACACAGTGAGAAGCCAGATACGAGGACACATTGAGAGCCTTATACGAGGATATAGTGAGAAGCCAGATACGAGGACACAGTGAGAGCCTGATAGGAGGACACAGTGAGAAGCCAGAAACGAGGACACAGTGAGAAGCCTGATATGAGGACACAGTAAGAGCCTGATATGAGGACACAGTGAGAGCCGGATACGAGGACACAGTGAGAGCTTGATACGAGGACACAGTGAGAAGCCAGATACAAGGACACAGTGAGAAGCCAGATACAAGGACACAGTGAGAGCTTGATATGAGGACACAGTGAGAAGTCAGATACGAGGACACAGTGAGAGCCTGATATGAGGACACAGTGAGAAGCCAGATACGAGGACACAGTGAGAAGCCAGATACGAGGGCACAGTGAGAAGCCAGATACGAGGACACAGTGAGAGTCTGACACAAGGACATAGTGAGAAGCCAGATACGAGGACACAGTGAGAAGCCAGATACGAGGACACAGTGAGAGCCTGATACGAGGACACAGTGAGAAGCCAGATACGAGGACACAGTGAGAAGCCAGATACGAGGACACAGTAAGAAGCCAGCTACAAGAACGCAGTGAGAAGCCTGATATGAGGACACAGTGAGATGCCAGATACGAGGACACAGTGAGAAGCCAGATACGAGGACACAGTGAGAACCTGATAAGAGGACACAGTGAGAGCCTGATACGAGGGCACAGTGAGAGCTTGATAAGAGGACACAGTGAGAAGCCAGATACGAGGACAAAGTAAGAGCCTGATACGAGGACACAGTGAAAGCCTGATATGAGGACACAGTGAGAAGCCAGATATAAGGACACAGTGAGAGCCAGATATGAGGACAGAGTGAGAAGCCAGATACGACGACATAGTGAGAAGCCAGATACAAGGACACAGTGAGAAACCAGATACCAGGACACAGTGAGAGCCTGATATGAGGACACAGTGAGAAACCTGATATGAGGACACAGTGAGAGCCAGATACGAGGACACAGTGAGAAGCCAGATACGAGGACACAGTGAGAGCCTGATATGAGGACACAGTGAGAGCCTGATACGAGGACACAGTGAGAGCCAGATACAAGGACACAGTGAAAAGCCAGATACAAGGACACAGTGAGAGCCTGAAATGAAGACACAGTGAGAAGCCAGATATGAGGACACAGTGACAGCCTGATACGAGGACACAGTGAGAAGCCTGATATGAGGATACAGTGAGAAGCCAGATACGAGGATACAGTGAGAAGCCAGATATGAGGACATAGTGAGAAGCCAGTTATGAGTACACAGCAAGAGCCTGATACGAGGACACAGTGAGAGCCTGATACGAGGACACAGTGAGAGCCTGATACGAGGACATAGAGAGAAGCCAGATCTGAAGACACATTGAGAGCCAGATACAAGGACAGAATGAGTGCCTGATATGAGAACACAGTGAGAAGCCTGGTACGAGGACACAGTGAGAAGCCAGATAAGAGGACACCATGAGAGCCAGATACGAGGACACAGTGAGAGCCTGATACGAGGACACAGTGAGAGCCTGATATGAGGACACAGTGAGAAACCAGATATGAGGACACAGTGAGAAGCCAGATATGAGGACACAGTGACAGCCTGAGATGAGGACACAGTGAGAGCCAGATCACGAGGACACAGTGAGAAGCCAGATCACGGGGACACAGTGAGAGCCTGATACAAGGACATAGTGAGAGCCAGATATGAGGACACAGTGAGAAGCCAGATACGAGGACACAGTGACAGCCAGAAACGAGGACACAGTGAGAAGCCAGATACGAGGACACATTGAGAGCCTTATACGAGGATATAGTGAGAAGCCAGATCACGAGGACACAGTGAGAGCCTGATAGGAGGACACAGTGAGAAGCCAGAAACGAGGACACAGTGAGAAGCCTGATATGAGGACACAGTAAGAGCCTGATATGAGGACACAGTGAGAGCCGGATACGAGGACACAGTGAGAGCTTGATACGAGGACACAGTGAGAAGCCAGATACAAGGACACAGTGAGAAGCCAGATACAAGGACACAGTGAGAGCTTGATATGAGGACACAGTGAGAAGTCAGATACGAGGACACAGTGAGAGCCTGATATGAGGACACAGTGAGAAGCCAGATACGAGGACACAGTGAGAAGCCAGATACGAGGGCACAGTGAGAAGCCAGATACGAGGACACAGTGAGAGTCTGACACAAGGACATAGTGAGAAGCCAGATACGAGGACACAGTGAGAAGCCAGATACGAGGACACAGTGAGAGCCTGATACGAGGACACAGTGAGAAGCCAGATACGAGGACACAGTGAGAAGCCAGATACGAGGACACAGTAAGAAGCCAGCTACAAGAACGCAGTGAGAAGCCTGATATGAGGACACAGTGAGATGCCAGATACGAGGACACAGTGAGAAGCCAGATACGAGGACACAGTGAGAGCCTGATACGAGGGCACAGTGAGAAGCCTGATATGAGGACAACACAGAGAGAGCCAGATACGAGGACACAGTAAGAGCCTGATATGAGGACACAGTAAGAGCCTGATATGAGGACACAGTGAGGAGCCTGATATGAGGACACAATGAGAGCCAGATATGAGGACACAGTGAGAGCCTGATATGAGGACAGAGTGAGAAGCCAGATATGAGGACACAGTGAGAGCCAGATATGAGAACTCAGTGAGAGCCAGATACGAGGACACAGTGAGAGCCTGATACGAGGACACAGTGAGAAGCCAGAAACAATCTACACAGTCTTTGGTATGTTAGATATCAGCAGGCATCTGCTTTGACATCAGTCACAGTGCGATAAACTGCGCAACGTGTACAAGTGCTTCAGCAGACACCAAGTCCGAACTGCGGTACACAATACTTAATCTTGGACCCTAGATTCATCACAGGTCACCATAGCCAGAACACTTAGCTCCTCTGAAACTCTGAATAAAGACATCAGTCTTCGGAAATAATTTACATTTTTGTTATATTCAGTGATGAATTTCTGAGAAACAGTTATACCTACCACCCTTCTTAGGGCGCTTCAGCCCTGAGTAATTCCTTGAAATGTTGTACTTTGTCTCCAATCAACTTCCAGGTCTTCAGCCTGGTCTCTGTTGACCTTAGAGCCTTCTCTGACCACTGATTGCAGCTGATTGTGGAAACCAGTGGTTTATGCTGTGGGCTGACTGTTTCACTGGGGATGACTTTGCAATCATTGATTCTACCCCAGTGCCCTTTCCTTACTAGGAGGAAGTCTATGTTGCCACTCTTGTATATGATCTTGTGACTGTCCCTCTTTCTGAGCCATGTGTTGGCTAATAACAAGTCATTTTCCAGACAGAATTCTGATGACATCCCTCACTGTCTTCTGAAACCTCTCACACCACAATTCCCATACCATTTCTAGCCAGTCCTCCTCCTGAGTAGTAGTCTCTGGATGCCAAGTCAAGTGGCTTTGTTGCACTTCCCTTCCATACATAGACTGTCCAGCCTCCTATATGCCATCATGTCATCTGCTTCTAAGTTGTATCCTTTCAGTGAAACTACACTAAGTGTAGCAATTCTTAGTTCATGTTTGGCACATTGATTGTTTTTATGTCCAGCTTTTGCTCAAAAGAGGTATCCCAGGTAACCCAGGCTGGTTAACTGGACACTGGCCAGCCAGTAGCTTATTGACCCAGGGCTGCTGGGCATTATGGTGGGCAAACACTGGTCAACAGGGGCATGTACACCTCTCCCTCTCTTAGCATGGATCCAAAGTGTAGGTTGGACTAGTCTGGGTCCTCAACCCATTTATCACCAGCTAATACCCATGCCCATTTGGTGACATTAGTCAACATGACTGAATCACTTAGAGCCACATTTTACAATGTAGAGTGGCTAGGCCTGCCTCAGCATGCAGGCTGTCATTCACGTTCTCTTCTCTTGAGGATACTGTGCAGCTTACACTCTCATGAGAATTGTGGAGTTTGTGCCGTTATGTGCTATATTACTCACCAGTGGCATTTAAAAAGAACTACGGATGCATTTTATCACAGGATTATTATTAAAGTAGGACTAATAAAGACACAACAACTGAAATGAAGGTAACCACAGTACATTCACTAGGGAGTTTTCTAGTAGAGTCAACTATGCACAAAAGTTAATGCATGGCATGAAAGGGGCAATAACTGCAAAATAAAAAAAAATATCATGACAGTTGCAGATACATATGTCTGTATCTACTATCTGTGCCTACAGCATCTCACTTGTTATATATTTATTTTATTTATTACATTTGTTTACCGGGTAATGACTGTCTGGGCCAGAAACCCATTTTTAGCAGTGACCTGGGGAAAAAAGCTCCAAACATACACTTGAGAAAAATTAAAAAAAAAGCCAATAATATTAACAATATTACTAATGTTTGATAAGTCACAGTGTAAAACAATATATACAGCTACAAAAGTGTTTGACCATTGATTTTCTAGGATTTAAGACCACACTAGCTGCTGATAGGAGAAGTATAATAAAATGCAGTGGTTAGCGTCGTCTCCTCACAGCAAGAGGTTCTTCCATTCGATTCTCAGCTGGAGCACCTTCTGTGTGGAGTCTGCATGTCCTCCCCGCAGTCAAGTGACATCTAAAGACATGCAGGTAGGTGTGTGCGTGAATGGGCCGCCTTCTTTGAAGGCTGGGCATCAGGCTGGCAACTCTGCACCCTATAAATCCACTGCCAGTCATTAGCGGACCTGAGTTCCGCTGTGGCGAAAGCCGAAAGACTTAGCAAGTGAAAAAAATAAAACAGTCGACATGGGCTAGAGCTAGATAGAAAAGGAGTAGTCATAAGAGAATAGATGGAGAGTGGGTAGACTTAGCCAGGAGTATGACAGGAGCAGAGCTAATGATTTGCTAGATGTTCTTTTAGGAGGTGCTTGAACTGATGATAGCTAGGGTTTTTTGCTATGGGTTGAGGAAGAGTGTTCCAAAACTTAGCAATTTTATAGGAGTAGGGAGTGGTACCATGAGTGTTATGGGATTGAATAACCTTTAACATTAGTTTGTTTGAGGACCTGAGTGATCTGTAATTTATATTGGGTAGAATTAGTTTAGTAAGTGCGGGACAGTTATTGGGCTGGTGAATTATTTTGTGGACTATGGTCAGTTGATTGAGTCTGAAAAGGTTTGGGAGTTCTAGCCAGTTGAGTTTGGTGAGTGCTGAGCAGTGGTGGGTTCTGTATGGGTGGCCTGTAGCAAACTCTGCAATTTTATTATTGCAGGATTCTAGACTATTCAGATCTGTTTTTTGTAGATTAGTAAATATTTGGGATCTGTAGAGGAGAGGGGGAAGCAGTTGTGAGTGGCCAGTGGCTAGTCTGGCTCTTTCTGTAAGGAAAGGTTTGGCTCTGTATAGTGTACCTAGTTTGGTGTGAACTTTTTTGATGGTGAGGGAGATGTGGATATCAAATCTTAAGGTATCATCTATTGTGACACCTAGAAGTTTGATATGACTTGTAGGTAATATTTTGGTGCAGTTTGAGCAAGATATTGTTAGAGGGAACTGGCATATGTTGTGCTTGTTATTTCTGAAAACTATTGTCTTGGTTTTATTAGGGTTAAATATGAGATGGTGTTCAGTGAGGTATTTTTCTATATCCTGAAAATATATTTGCATTTTTGTTTATTTTGTTTATAGTTTAACTTTCAGTAATATTTTTATTGAGAAAATTATTGACATTTTTTACTGAAAGTGTAATATATCGTTCTAAGCTGTTTAGATATAAGGTGAGAAAGAAAGAAAGAATACATCAGGATGCTTATTAAAGAAACCAGAGCCTTTAACCTCAAGGCTCTCTACATGAAACTTTTTTTTCCACAACTGTCTTAACCCTCCCATACAGTCTTCAGCAGTTAGTGAATTTTCAACACTGGAGGGATGAAGTCAGCTTTTTTTGTCCTCATTTTTGGAGGAGCTTTCTGGGAGGTGGCACAAGACTTTGATCTAGCAATGAGTTTGAATGGGTATCCATTATTGCTATTTGCCTTAGAGTTCCATGTATCTCTGTCATGCTGCCAGACATTCCTGTCTTCTGTGACACTCCATCCTACTGAGCATAGCCAGCGTTATTTTTTTCTGCCATTACTTTCATGTAAAGAAGTCATCTGTGTAGATTTTTAACCATGTTGCAAATCCCCCAGTGTTGAAAATTCACTAACTGTTGCCTTCTGTCAGTGGAGTTGTGAGAGATGACAGGAGTCAAGCACCTGCTACAAGCTCCAGTCCCTGTCATTAGCCAGCAGCCTGGTATGATGAAGGCTGTATGGGGGGGGGCTTCAATTTAGAGTGTTCAATCCACCTATTGCATGTCTTTGGAATGTGGGAGGAAACCGGAGCACCCAGAGGAAACCCACTCTAACACAGGGAGTACATGCAGATTGCACAGAAGGCACCCCTACCGAGAATTAAACAAGAGAACCCTAGTGTTTTAGATTACTCAGTCCTACTCACTTGTGGTATTATAACCAGAAGCAATAGAATGGAGCATCTTTGCTTTATTGCTGTAGTGATGTGGAGCAGAACAGGGTAATGTCGACATGCACAGTAAATCCATGTATTTGCAATGACCATGCTAACTAAAATGTCACAAAGGTGCAAGACTAAGTTGTGCACAATACAATGACTGTTCCAGGACATGGTACATCGTGCCAGAAAGTACTGCAAAGAGCAACCTTCTTGCAAAGTGCAGTATGTGAATATCACTCAAGAGGTGGCTGAAATCACATGCCCACTTCCATCATTGTTACAGTGAAAAAGAAAGGAGTTTATAAGAGAGTATGAAAGGAGGAAAGCAAGAAAACAGAAGCACACAAGGGAGAGCAGTGACATCATGCAGTCATGTGGACATCTATGCAGTGACATCATGCAGCCATGTGGACATCTATGCAGTGACATCATGTAGCCATGTGGACATCTACGCAGTGACATCATGTAGCCATGTGGAGATCTATGCAGTGACATCATGTAGCCATGTGGACATCTATGCAGTGACATCATGTAGCCATGTGGACATCTACACAGTGACATGTAGCTGTGTGGACTTCGACCAGAAGCACAGAAGGGAGAGCAGTGACATCATGTAGCCATGTGGACATCTATGCAGTGACATCATGTGGCTGTGTGGACATCGACCAGAAGCACAGAAGGGAGAGCAGTGACATCATGTAGCCATGTAGACATCTACAAGGTGCATGAGAGGAGTGACATAATGTAGCCATGTGGACATCTACACAATGACATCATGTAGCCATGTGGACATCTACACAGTGACTTCATGTGGCTGTGTGGACATCGACCAGAATCACAGAAGGGAGAAAAGTGACATCATGTAGATGTGTGGACATCTACAAGGTGCGTGAGAGGAGTGACATCATGTAGCCATGTTGTCATCTACACAGTGACATCATGTAGCCATGTGGACATCTACACAGTGACATCATGTGGCCATGTGGACATTGACCAGAAGCACAGAAGGGAGAGCAGCGACATCATGTAGCCATGTGGACATCTACAAGGTGCATGAGAAGAGTGACATCATGTAGCCATGTGGACATCTACGCAGTGACATTATGTAGCCATGTGGACATCTACACAATGACATCGTGTGGCCATATGGACATCGACCAGAAGCACAGAAGGGAGAGCAGTGACATCATGTAGCCGTGTGGACATATACAAAGTGTGGAGGAATGAGTGATAAAGAAGGACAAACCCAGTGGCTGCTGCATGGGGGCCCTTTTTCGGCAGGCAGATAATCAGGGGCTCCGCACGGCTGTGAGTTCCGTGGGTGCCTAGCGCCAACTATGACAATAGATAATAACCTCAACTTTGATATTCATACAATAGATATAACAAGTGTACACACCCCTGTTAAAATGCCAGGTTTTTGTGATATAAAAAAATGAGACCACAATAAATCATTTCAAAAGGTGCTTCAAAAAAGTATTAGTTTCAGGGTGCACACACTTCTGCAAACAGTTTATTGTATGTTTTTTTTTTATTTTTTATATTTTTTCCCCTAACACATTTGTTTCTTTTTCAATTGAATTGTACAGGTTATAGGTCACACTAAAGGTGGGAAAAGTTTTGAAAAGATTTATTGTGGTCTCATTTTTTTATATCATAAAAACCTGGCATTTTAACAGGGGTGTGTGCACTTTTTATATCCACTGTATACATAATATCATAAAGAGAACTCACCAATGGTTTGGTTCTCTTTGCAGAGCCAAGCATTTCTCACTGACCCAGGTTGTAAATCTGCTGCACCTGATTATTTCCTACCAACACTTCTACATACTGCCACATCCTCACTGACCTCCACAACAGCCTTCTAGGAAACTCTGAACAACACTACAAGAAAATTGCCAAACTCACTGCTAATTTTCCTAACAGATCTCATCACTGCCTTGCACACCCAAAAATAAACCAGATAGACTTTCCAATTCCAAATATGTTAAATTTATTCATCTAAAAAAAGTTAATTCCATACTTCCCCACCCAGATGAATGTCCTTCCTTGCATCTTCCCTGCAATGGTATAACCCAGATGAATATCCTTCCCTGCGCCCCGCCCCTCCAGTGGCATAACCCTAGCAGACCTCTTCTTAATAAAAGTAAATTCCTGGCTCAACAAACAAAATCTCAGAATTCATCAAGGAATGCTCTCTACTCCATTTATATCCCCAAGACCTGGGGCATCATACAAAGCCTACTTAGGGAAATAAACTCGAAGCTCAGCATTAAGAGGAACCGCATCTCCTAAATTCTACATTGTGTCAATAGTCTACCCAACTGGCTGACTAACTACTATCCTTGCTACGCTTTCTACTTACATATTCCTCTCTCCTTCTTACTATAACGTATGACTACTCTGCTCTAATTACATCTTTCCCTCTTTACCTGACTCTCAAGTTCTCTTCCTCTGCAAGTTCCTCGAGCACCTTCAGATCTTGTTTGATGTCTGCTTTGCCACTAACATTTGCTATACAACACCATTTACCTCCAAACAAAAGTAAAAAAAAAAAGAATAGAAGGGGAAACTGAAAGGATTGGTCAGTTCCTAAACTAATAAGTTCTCATGAATGACCAGAAGACAAATTAAAATGATTAACATTTAGTTAGTGAGATAACCGTGAGAATGGAGGAGGAGCAGAAGATGGAAACGACTGATATTGTTGCCTGTTAAAAGCTGTATTCTGCCCACAAAGATGTTACAAAAGGTAAAGGCGTGACATACGCATATCAAAACAGAAATTGTTTGTTTCCTTAAGCAGATATGTTGACACCAAAGATTCAGAGGTGAACAGTTTGGGTGAAAAGAATAAGATTAGGAATCTACCAAGATATAATGAAAGATGAGGAAAAAAAGGCTAGTCGCAACTCACCTAGAAGCGATATAAGAAGAGATTTTTGAGAGCTACTACTTTTAACCACTGCATTTTTACAAAGGGCTGAATGGAAAAATAAACGGGTGAGTAACTCGCCATGATGTAACGTTTACTTCAAATCCTTTGCAGCTTAACTCTTTGTAATAACTAAGGCTGTCACCTTTGCAGATGTAAAAACTGGGACAGTTTTAACAAAAATGTGATTTTTTTTTATTAAAATAAAAGTTCATTTTTGTAGAATTTGAGACATTTACAGAGTTTCTTATCACAATAAGGTGTCTCACATTCAGAGTAATTGTTTCATGCAAAAGTTAGAAGAAAGTTAAAAACTATTTTTTGCTTTAAAATCTGACATATGCATTTTTTCATGTTTTTTTTTCACAGGACACAACTGTCTAAATAAGTGCTGTGCTGTGTAAACAGGGACAGGGATAACCTAGTAGTAAGGGATTTGAATCTTTCATAGGTTCATAGGTGTGTACTAGACTAATGGCCCTGAAGCCTTTACAAGCCTAGCCCATAGGATTACCCTGGCATCGTGCCATCCGACATTAGTTCCCAGTGCCTCAAGTAGAGCCACTGGAGTGATCCCCTGGGGTGAATTTTCTATTTCCCATCCACTCA
This sequence comes from Protopterus annectens, assembly GCF_019279795.1. Lineage (NCBI taxonomy): Eukaryota > Metazoa > Chordata > Ceratodontiformes > Protopteridae > Protopterus > Protopterus annectens. Next base: position 1,833,864,355 of record NC_056744.1, read on the forward strand.
TCAAGATTTCTCTTGAAGAGGGCCAGTGAGGTGCTCTGCTTTACATGTATGGGAAGTCTATTCCATGGCATGTTCAGTCTCCGGGTTATGAACCTGTCCCTCCAGCTTGTTCTGTTGATTGTGGTAATGAGGTTGAGGTCTCTGGAGTGTGTAGTGTGGAGGGATTGGGATTTCTTTAGATGTAGCATTTCTAACAGAGCTGGCTCAGATATTGCTTTGTAAGTCAAGCAGAGATCACCTCTAAGTAGGTGATATGAGACAGAGAATAGTTGGAGTTTTTTGAGTCTGTCCATATAGGACAAGTGTTTAAGGCCTAGGATCCTCTTTGTGAGGTACTTTTGCGGCCTCTCCAGTTGTTGCAGGTGTCTAGTGAGGTACATGCCAAATGAGGCATTGTACTCGATGATTGGCCTAATGAGGGAAGAGTAGAGGGAGACAATGACCTCTTTCTTCCTGGATGCAAAACCCTTAGTAATGAAATGTGCAACATAGAAGGACTTTCTGACCACAGTGGCAGTGTGGTGGTCAAAAGAGAGGTTGCTGTCAATCTGTGTTCCCAGATCTCTTGTGATGCCTTCTGTGTTCAGTGGACTATCATCGATGTGGTAATTCATGGGACCTGGGATTTTCCCAAAGGGGATGACAACACATTTTGTGGCATTGAGCTTAAGGCCATGGTTCTGACACCAGTCACTGGTCTCATTGAGGCCTTTCTGTAGGATGTCAACATCATTTGGGGAGTTAATTATGGCTCCCAACTTGCAATCATCTGCGAACTTTGTCAGCCAGAGTCCCTTCATGTTGGCCTGGACTTCAGAGAAGTAGATACGAAACAAGAGAGGACCCAGGACCAAACCCTGTGGGACTCCACTCGTGACTGGTTGACAGTACAGTTCTCAATTTGATCTGAGTAAAGCACCCATATTTCTTTTCTGAATGAGTGTGTTTGTGTGCATGTGTGCTCATACATACGTGTGTACATGTTTGCATATGTGTGTGTGTGTGTGTGTGTGTGTGTGTGTGTGTGTGTGTGTGTGTGTGTGTGTGTGTGCACATGTGACTGTGCATGGGTGCATCTCTGCATGTGTGTATGTGTGTGTGTGCACATGTCAGTGCATGTTTGTGTGTGTGTAGTGAAACTGAACCTTTCCGCCTATCTCTGTCTAATTCTTAGGATGCTTGTTTACTTACCAGCGCATCTCTTTTTTTTTCCCTAACCCGCTTTATGACCAGGTGTAAACTTTATGACCAGGTGCAAACTTTCTGACCAGATGTAAACTTTCTGACCAGGTGTACACTTTGTGACCAGGTGTAAACTTTCTGACCAGGTGTAAACTTTATGATTAGGTGTAAACTTTGTTCCTGCTTTACTCCAACTTAAAGAGCAAAACAGGAAAATCCTCATCTAGCCAGTGCTTTTACATGCATATCTTTCCATGTTTTACTGTCAGATGTATTTTAAGATATCGTATTTAGAGCTCATTCCCATTCCTAATTTTAAACAAACGTAGATATGGCTAGGTGGGTTTACAGGTACATGTAGGCCTAGTAACATTGGTGTTCACTGGGTCCTATTTTGCTGAAACCTGTTAATGTGCAATGCATTCATTGAGAAAGTAATTTATGTGAGGGTTTAAGCTTCCAACACCCCTTAACACAGTCAGTAAAGCCCCTGTACCCCTTAATTAAAATAATCATATAATCATTTCTAGAACCCCATCTGTGGCCCTTTCAGAGCATACAGAATACATTGACTAGTTAAATAAGTTAATCTTTGTACTAAATACCTTTCTCATGGGCAAGTTCATCTATCCACACATAAACTTGCAGATATATGCAAACAAATATGCCCAGAGATTTATGGATTTCATAAATAGCAAAATACCTGACCAAACTGTTCCCCTTCACTCTAGATGGGTCAGTCTTCTAGATCTTATCCTCATAAATGTATTCTGTGGTTGCAAAACCCTGTTTGTCATCCCCACCCTTGTCAAATCTAACCATCTCCCATCGATCTTCTCCCTGAAAATCCACATCACACTGCATAACAAGTTCTGTTCATCCAAGACTTACTCCAAAACAAATGACTTATTCCTCACAGATCTTACTGATAGCCAGAAATGGAATAGCTCCCGTCAAAATGTTGTACCTAAGACATACTCAAAACTTTGAGTTTTACTGTCTTTAAGACAGATGTAGTGAGAGCATCCATACTCATGTGACACAATCATAATGGCAAGTTTTAAGATGAACCCAGGTGATTTAAGTCCAGCATCAACAAACTTCAGTATATAACAACAACAAAAAATACTGAAAATCTGCGAAGGATCTCCATTTCATTATGAAAGGAATTTAGAACTGCTATGTCAATCTCTCAAGCTTACCATTAGAAATTCAAGGCTGACTAGAAATTCAGAGTTGACAATATCAAGGCTTTTTCAGCCTAACTGGAAGGTCAGAGATAACCAGTAATTCTGTACTGAATCCTACTTTGGCCTCAAGAAAACTGTTAACATTTTTAAGGACAAATTGTTTTCAAGCTCCATCCCATCTGCCCTTCCCTGTGCCACACAGTCCCCTCACACCTTCCATCTAGAAATCACTGCGGACCAAGTCCTTTCAGTACTTTCCAAAAAATAAAAATACCAGTTGCACAGGCCCTCCCAATATCTCTGCATGTGTGGTGAGAAGTATTTAGTCCAACCTAACTCTTCAATACGAGTCTCTACAGTCTCAAGGTGTGGAAATCATCTTTTGTGGAGTCTAGGTTGGTCTTTCTACTCACACTAGGGATTACAGACCTATTAGTTTCACTAGGATTATTTTCAAGGCTATGGAACATCTTACAGATGAACTAACAATTAATGACTTAGGTGACTGCAAATCTCTCGGCACATGCCAGTTTGTCTTAGTAAAAGTCAGCTCATGCTTGCTCAGACTCAGACTAGCTAAAATCTTTAAAAGGATTACTGATGCCATGAATAAAGGACATACAGTCCGTGCTGCCTACGTAGACCTTACCAAGGTCTTCATCATCACCCCTATGCTGATATTATTGATAAATGTTCCCAAGTTAACAATACACAGTTCAATGAATAGCCAACTGGCTATCTAATAGAATCTGTACTGTTAAAGTCAGAAAAATCTCACTGACACTGTCCCACAGTGGTCTGATATGGACCTCACCTCTTTTTGTGCACTTTTCTGATGTGAAAGTAGATATCAAGGAATTATGGATACATAAATCTGATGACGACTGCAACCATACCTCTCAAATTCTTAGAGAAAGAAATCTGGACAAAGCCAAATAATGGGGGCAAAGGCTCAAAAATAGGGACACTTTTTAAATATTGCTCTTACAAACTTAGAAGATGAATTTTTTGAAAGACAGAATCTCAATGTCTGTTATTATATTCTGACTTCACTCCTCAAAAAATTGCCAACGATTTGCCAGAAAACAACAATTTTATGAGAAACATACCAAAATTAAGAGGCAACAATCTAGACATTCTGCTAAAATTGGTACAGTTAATAGGTATGACTGCAACCTGGAGGCAGTTACCTAACCCATTTTGATACTTAAATTCTTCAGCAAAGGTTGGAACAAACAGATATTTGCTTTATTAAGCATGAGGCCACACTCAATACCCAAGAATGTCAACTAAGCTTTCCGTGGTAAATCCACCGTCATCATTACATGCCATATGAATATTTCACTTAAATGTGATCCAGTCATCAGGGAGCTGAGTACCCACATTAACAGCAAACTTTCTCCTTTGACCACTACATATCCCTTATATTGCAATAATCATTTTACCATGCACAACTTACCTTTTGTGTTATCTCCTCAAGGTCTGGAGAAGTTATAACCCCACTTTATTCCTCCATTAGTATGCCCATTATTGAATATAATGCACCCTTTGGCATGCACTTTGCTAAGTACCTAGACCAATTTGACTGACTTCAACATTTTCCTATCAAAATGTAGGGCCCTACTAAGGGTAATGATGTTGGCAGGCCCTACTAAGGGTAATGATATTGGCAGGCCCTACTAAGGTTAATGATGTTGGCAGGCCCTACTAATGGTAATGATGTTGGCAGGCCCTACTAATGGTAATGATGTTGGCAGGCTGTACTAAGGTTAATGATGTTGGCAGGCCCTACTAAGGTTAAAGATGTTGGCAGGCCCTACTAAGGGTAATGATGTTGGCAGGCCCTACTAAGGGTAATTATGTTGGCAGGTCCTACTAAGGTTAATGGTGTTGGCAGGCCCTACTAAGGTTAAAGATGTTGGTAGGCCCTACTAAGGGTAATTATGTTGGCAGGTCCTACTAAGGTTAATGATGTTGGCAGGCCCTACTAAGGGTAATGATATTGGCAGGCCCTACTAAGGGTAATGATGTTGGCAGGCCCTACTAAGGTTAATGATGTTGGCAAGCCCTACTAAGGTTAATGATGTTGGCAGGCCCTACTAAGGGTAATGATGTTGGTAGGCCCTACTAAGGGTAATTATGTTGGCAGGTCCTACTAAGGTTAATGATGTTGGCAGGCCCTACTAAGGTTAATGGTGTTGGCAGGCCCGACTAAGGTTAATGATGTTGGCAGGCCCTACTAAGGTTAAAGATGTTGGTAGGCCCTACTAAGGTTAATGGTGTTGGCAGGCCCTACTAAGGTTAATGATGTTGGCAGGCCCTACTAAGGGTAATGATGTTGGCAGGCCCTACTAAGGGTAATGATGTTGGCAGGCCCTACTAAGGTTAATGGTGTTGGCAGGCCCTACTAAGGTTAATGATGTTGGTAGGCCCTACTAAGGGTAATTATGTTGGCAGGTCCTACTAAGGTTAATGATGTTGGCAGGCCCTACTAAGGTTAATGGTGTTGGCAGGCCCGACTAAGGTTAATGATGTTGGCAGGCCCTACTAAGGGTAATGATGTTGGCAGGCCCGACTAAGGGTAATGGTGTTGGCAGGCCCTACTAAGGGTAATGATGTTGGCAGGCCCTACTAAGGTTAATGATGTTGGCAAGCCCTACTAAGGTTAATGATGTTGGCAGGCCCTACTAAGGGTAATGATGTTGGCAGGCGCTACTAAGGGTAATGATGTTGGCAGGCCCTACTAAGGGTAATGATGTTGGCAGTCCCTACTAAGGGTAATGATGTTGGCAGGCCCTACTAAGGGTAATGATGTTGGCTGCCTAAAAGGCAATTACTAGAAAATGAAGATAACAGCTAATCAATCTAATTCTAGTAGTAAATATAGTAAAGGCGATAAAATAACTGGAACCGGGATCTTTAGGAAAGGCAAGGAGCAAACTACATAGAAATAAATGGAATCTGTGGGAAGGATACATGTAGAATAATGTTCAGGAGGAGTGAGATTTATAGGAATGCAGGAATGGACCAATTTATGTAATACTGAAGTGAATACTAATTGTTAAAACACACACACACGCATACACATACACAGTCACACACAGGCAGATGCACACACACACACGCACACATGCACACACACACGCGTGCACACGCACACACACACACACACACACACACACACACACACACAAACACACACAGGCAGATACACGCACACACACGCACACACACACGCACACAAAAACACACACACACCCACACACAAAAGCACACACACATACGCACATACACGCACACACACACACACACACACACACACACACACACACACACACACACACACACATTCACACACAGTCACACACAGGCACACACACACATACACACACAAACATACATATATATATATATATATATATATATATATATATATATATATATATATATAGATATATACACACACACACACACTATATATATATATATATATATATATATATATATATATATATATATATATATATATATATACACACACATATATATATACATATATATATAATGCATATTTGTATGAAAATGAAAAATGTTTATATGGTTTGATTACTTTGGAACAAACAGATATTTGCTTTATTAAGCATGAGGCCACACTCAATACCCAAGAATGTCAACTAAGCTTTCCGTGGTAAATCCAGCCTCATCATTACATGCCATATGAATATTTCACTTAAATGTGATCCAGTCATCAGAGAGCTGAGTACCCACATTAACACCAAACTTTCTCCTTTGACCACTACATATCCCTTATATTGCAATAATCATTTTACCATGCACAACTTACCTTTTGTGTTATCTCCTCAAGGTCTGGAGAAGTTATAACCCCACTTTATTCCTCCATTAGTATGCCCATTATTGAATATAATGCACCCTTTGGCATGCACTTTGCTAAGTACCTAGACCAATTTGACTGACTTCAACATTTTCCTATCAAAATGTAGGGCCCTACTAAGGGTAATGATGTTGTCAGGCCCTACTAAGGGTAATGATGTTGGTAGGCCGTACTAAGGTTAATGATGTTGGCAGGCCCTACTAAGGTTAATGATGTTGGCAGGCCCTACTAATGGTAATGATGTTGGCAGGCCCTACTAATGGTAATGATGTTGGCAGGCTGTACTAAGGTTAATGATGTTGGCAGGCCCTACTAAGGTTAAAGATGTTGGCAGGCCCTACTAAGGGTAATGATGTTGGCAGGCCCTACTAAGGGTAATTATGTTGGCAGGCCCTACTAAGGTTACTGGTGTTGGCAGGCCCTACTAAGGTTAAAGATGTTGGTAGGCCCTACTAAGGGTAATTATGTTGGCAGGTCCTACTAAGGTTAATGATGTTGGCAGGCCCTACTAAGGGTAATGATATTGGCAGGCCCTACTAAGGGTAATGATGTTGGCAGGCCCTACTAAGGTTAATGATGTTGGCAAGCCCTACTAAGGTTAATGATGTTGGCAGGCCCTACTAAGGGTAATGATGTTGGTAGGCCCTACTAAGGGTAATTATGTTGGCAGGCCCGACTAAGGTTAATGATGTTGGCAGGCCCTACTAAGGTTAAAGATGTTGGTAGGCCCTACTAAGGTTAATGGTGTTGGCAGGCCCTACTAAGGTTAATGATGTTGGCAGGCCCTACTAAGGGTAATGATGTTGGCAGGCCCTACTAAGGGTAATGATGTTGGCAGGCCCTACTAAGGGTAATGATGTTGGCAGGCCCTACTAAGGTTAATGGTGTTGGCAGGCCCTACTAAGGTTAATGATGTTGGTAGGCCCTACTAAGGGTAATTATGTTGGCAGGTCCTACTAAGGTTAATGATGTTGGCAGGCCCTACTAAGGTTAATGGTGTTGGCAGGCCCGACTAAGGTTAATGATGTTGGCAGGCCCTACTAAGGGTAATGATGTTGGCAGGCCCAACTAAGGGTAATGGTGTTGGCAGGCCCTACTAAGGGTAATGATGTTGGCAGGCCCTACTAAGGTTAATGATGTTGGCAAGCCCTACTAAGGTTAATGATGTTGGCAGGCCCTACTAAGGGTAATGATGTTGGCAGGTGCTACTAAGGGTAATGATGTTGGCAGGCCCTACTAAGGGTAATGATGTTGGCAGGCCCTACTAAGGGTAATGATGTTGGCAGGCCCTACTAAGGGTAATGATGTTGGCAGGCCCTACTAAGGGTAATGATGTTGGCTGCCTAAAAGGCAATTACTAGAAAATGAAGATAACAGCTAATCAATCTAATTCTAGTAGTAAATATAGTAAAGGCGATAAAATAACTGGAACCGGGATCTTTAGGAAAGGCAAGGAGCAAACTACATAGAAATAAATGGAATCTGTGGGAAGGATACATGTAGAATAATGTTCAGGAGGAGTGAGATTTATAGGAATGCAGGAATGGACCAATTTATGTAATACTGAAGTGAATACTAATTGTTAAAACACACACACACGCATACACATACACAGTCACACACAGGCAGATGCACACACACACACGCACACATGCACACACACACGCGCGCACATGCACACACACACACACACACACACAGACACACACAGGCAGATACACGCACACACGCACACACACACGCACACAAAACACACACACACACACACACACACACACACACACACACACACACACACACACACACACACACACACACAAATGCACACACACATATGCACACACACATACACGCAAACACACACACACACACACACACACAGTCACACACAGGCACACAGACACACACACACACACACATACATACATATATAGATATATATATATATATATATATATATATATATATATATATACACACACACACACACACACACTATATATATATATATATATATATATATATATATATATATATATATACATATATATATATATATATATATATATATATATATATAATGCATATTTGCATGAAAATGAAAAATGTTTATATGGTTTGATTACTTTTCAGTGAATGTATGCACATCTATGTCTTAAGTGATAATTTAATAAAGGTGTTTAAAACAAAACATTTTCTAATCAAAGTGATCTCAGGTTTTAGTGCTTTTTAGTTACTCCAATAGACTAGACAGTCTGTCCACATACTTTGTCCTATAACCTGCTCAGGGGTGATCTCTGCTAAGCTTTCCATGCAGTGAATGATCCTATACTCAGTACTCAAACCCCTTCATCTAAATGGAACAAGTGGTAAAGCAAACACCATCTCCAGAGACCAAAACCTATATCACCAAATTAACAATAACAGGTAGTGTGACATGTGCCTAACCCAACGTAACTCCCATTTTTTGAACAGGTTCCCCTTACATATCAAGCAAAATACTCACCTAGCAACCCCTTAATGTAATTTGGATTACTGGGTGGGTGATGGCAAATGTTTGCCTGGAATATGTCGGGACAAATCTACTTAATGGGGAACACTCTACATCTCTCACCAATAATGGGTGGTAAAGATGAACTTCTCAATGGTCTTACTGGCTTTCAGTTCATAAGAACAATGGACTCTAATTTTGCACAACCTTGGGGTAGGTAGTAAGTTCCCCAGTCTGAAGGCCATTAACTGCATCTTGTATTATCATGTCACAGTGAAATGGGATCCAGTGAAATCAACAAATATCTAACTTCACATCAAAATACTAACAGACTAAATGTGGAGTCAAAATCCTCAATCTCTGGCCCTCTTTCAAATGGAGGGTTTACTCCTTTTTCAAATATTTGCTGTGGGAGTAGTAGGGGAATTTGTCCCTCCACAACATCTGTATAGAATACCAACTCTGAAGTTGCACATATTTGCGGAAAGGCAGAAAACATTTTAAGGTGGGTCTGGGGATTAACAATTTTGACCTGAAATTTGTTATTTTGCTATTTTTACATACATGCATACACATATGCAAGGACAGCCTGGCTCACTATACTCACCCATTTCCCTACCTGTTGGATAAGCTAGGGATCCTAGTCACCACCAACCAAACTCTTCCTCCCAACAACCATTCCCATACATCTGTAATGTACATTGATGGATTCTGTCACTCTTTGTGACCCAACAGTTTCATCAGAAATGTTACCACATGTATCACCTGGCAGTTGGAGCAGGAGGTTAAGGCTGTGAGCTGTAGTGTTGTGGCACATGGTTTGATTCCTCCAGGCATCATTTACTTACTGTGTGACCTTGAGCAAGTCACTTAACCAGATTCTCCCTAGTCACCCTTGAAAAGGGACTGTATGTCCAGTGGGCCTACCTGCTAACAAATATGTATTATTATAGTAGACTGAGTGTGAAACATGTATCACCTGGCAGTTGGAGCAGGAGGTTAAGGCTGTGAGCTGTAGTGTTGTGGCACATGGTTTGATTATATTGATTATATTATATTATATTATATTGATTATATTATATTATATTATATTATTTGATTATATTATATTATATTATATTATTTTATATTATATTGATTATATTATTTGATTATATTATATTATATTATTTGATTATATTATATTATATTATATTGATTATATTATATTATATTGTATTGATTATATTATATTATATTATATTGATTATATTATATTATATTATATTGATTATATTATATTATATTATTTGATTATATTATATTATATTATATTGATTATATTATATTATATTATATTATATTATATTATATTATATTATATTATATTGATTATATTATATTATATTATTTGATTATATTATATTATATTATTTGATTATATTATATTATATTATATTGATTATATTATATTATATTATTTGATTATATTATATTATATTATATTGATTATATTATATTATTTGATTATATTATATTATATTATATTGATTATATTATATTATATTATATTGATTATATTATATTATATTATATTGATTATATTATAGCAGACTGAGTGTGAAACGTATCATCTGATTTGTATCTTTTGCTCTGTTTTCAGATGCTGTTCTCTTTTTCTCACACATCCATATTTTTGAAAGTGTTTCTCTTTTGGATCTCTTTGCTTGCCTTAGAATATTAATATACTGATTGTGCCCCTCCCCCATCCACTTTTCTCAAGATGTACATATTAAGGTCCTGTCGTCACTGGAAAATGACTGGGCTTTCGGATATTGGCAAAGGCTCTTGCTACCCCCATAGTGCCTTTTTTAGGCAAGGCTCAAAAGACAAACCCACCTCCGTAGGTATCACAAGGGATAAGAAACTAAGAGTAATGCTACTCAATGCTAGAAGTCTAAACCTCAAGATTCACACACTCGAAACTCTCCTTAGCATGGAGAACATCAATATCTGTGCAGTAACAGAAACCGGGTTCAAGGCTCCCGAGAGCACCCCAGCACTACCAGGTTATACCTCATACCATGTTTTTCGGCCCCAAAACTTGGACCGAACCACAAAAGGAGGGGGAGTATCAATATTCGTCAAAGATACTCACACCTCCAGGTTGGTGGCACAGCACGAAGCATCAGAGACTATCCATGTGCAACTAACAGTGGGTAAAACTGCCTTCCAGTTTATAGCCTGCTACAGACCACCCTCCCAAACCCAGGAACCCCACTCGGCCTTCCTGAGAACACTGGAAAATATGAAGGTCTCTCCAAACACCATTATATTGGATGACTTCAACTACCCAAACATAGACTGGGAGCATTACTCTAGCTCCAACACCCTTGCCCAAAGGTTCCTAGAATTTATAAACTCAGATGCTATGGAAGAACTTGTTACCACTCCCACAAGAGGGGAAAACATACTGGACCTGATCATCACCAACATGGGGACTCTATGCTCCAGACCAGAAGTGTATCCCTCACTGGTAAGATCAGACCATAAACTAATCTCACTAGATATTCACATCCTGACCCCTGCCCAGAAAACCACAGTGAAAAACTTCTCTAAAGCAAATTTCACACTCTTCAAAACCGAGGTGGAATCCTTCAAAGCCCCCGGGCCTGTGGAAAATATGGCCCAGACCGCAGAATCCTTTATAAACGCATTCTATGAACACCTTCAGCAATGCATGGATCATGCAATCCCAAACAAAACCAAGACCCAATCCTCCAAAGGCAGGCTTCCTGTCTGGTGGACCCCAGCCATAAACAAACTATACAATAGAAGGATGAAGCTGCTACATGATAGAGCAAAATCCCAAAAAGGGAAGGCATCTCTGATCAGTATTAGCAAAAACTACGGGCACTCATAAAATCGTCTAAGGCCAGCTTCGAGAGAAAAATTGTACAGGACACTAAGGATAATCACAAGGCTTTTTTTAGTTATGTTAGGAACCTGGGTGGGAATTCCCAGATATGCTCAGAATTAGTCCAAAATGACAAAAAATACACTGAACCCACAGACATTGCCAACACCCTAGCTGACAGGTTCAGCGCAAACTTCTCCCCCCCTTCTCCACCAAAAGGGCAAATATTTATCCCAGCAGAGTGCTGCCCCCCTGACATCTCAGATGCTCAGGTAAGAGCCGCCCTCTCCAAAGCAAAAAACACAGCATCAATGGGACCAGACGGTGTCCCAGGCTGCATCCTACATGAACTCCAAGAAGAACTAAACCCAAACATAAAACTACTGTTCAATCTCAGCCTTACTACAGGATATGTACCCAAAGAGTGGCGTACAGCAACAGTGGTGCCTCTCCACAAAGGTGGTGCCTCAACGGATCCTGGAAACTATCGCCCCATAAGCCTGACTAGCTTGGTCTGCAAAGCTATGGAAAGGATCATCATGGACCTCATAAATAAAGATATTGGGGACATACAGACACTGGATCCTACCCAGTTCGGCTTTGTTAAGGGCAGATCCTGCCTCTTAAACCTGGTCAATTTCTTTGAAACAGTCACCAAGGCCATTGACGAGGGGAAGGTGGTCCACACAGCCTACCTGGACCTCGCAAAAGCCTTTGATACAATACCCCACTCGGGCATTATAGATAAGCTCACCAGCTGAAATATAAACCCCGATGTCACTAGATGGGTTGCAAACTGGCTCAAGGACAGAACCCACATGGTTAGAATTGCTGGAGCCATGTCAGACTCCAAACCAATTACAAGTGGCGTCCTACAAGGCTCAGTCCTGGGACCTCTCTTGTCCGGTATATATTTCTCTGAGGTACAGGCCAACATGGAAGGGCTGTGGCTGACCAAGTTCGCAGATGACTGCAAACTGGGCGCCATAATCGACTCTCCAGCTGACACAAGCATTCTACAAAAGGGCCTCATAGAAACAGACAACTGGTGCCAGAGCCATGGCCTCAAGCTAAACGCCAAAAAGTGTATAGTCATCCCCTTCGGCAAAAACAAAGTGCCCACAAATTACCACATAGATGATAATCCATTAAGTATGGAAGAAGTAATTAGGGACCTGGGGACCCAAGTTGATAGCAATCTCTCATTCGACAACCACGTGGCCAAAGTGGTTAGAAAAACATTTTATATAGCCCACCTAATCATGAAGGGATTCACATCTAGATCAGGGGAGGTCATCGTGCCTCTTTACTCATCCCTCATCAGGCCCATAATTGAGTACAATGCCCCTTTTGGGATGTACCTTACCAGACACCTGCAGCAACTGGAAAGACCCCAAAAGTACCTCACCAAGAAGATCAAAGGGCTCAAACAGATGCCATATGCTGCCCAGTTAAAGAAACTCCAGCTCTACTCAGTTGCATACCACCTGCTCAGAGGCGATCTGTGCCTGACGTATAAAGCCATGTCCAACCCGGAATTAATGGACATGCCGCACCTCAGAAAATCCAAATCCCATCGAGCTACGCGCTTGAGAGACTTGAACCTCAGCACTGAAATAAATAGGACATGCTGGAGGGACAGATTCATAACCCAGAGGCTCCCTTCACTCTGGAATAAAATCCCAGTCCAGGTTAGGCAGAGTCCCTCATTGACTCTCTTCAAGAGGAATCTTGATGAGTGGATGGGAGATCATAGGTTTACCCCGGGTATCACTTCTGTGTCACTGTTAGACAGAGGCACAGTATACTAACCTCAAAAAAGGGCATAGCAAAATAAATTTAAAATGGGTGGCGAAAGCCAAACACACTCTGGCTAGGCTTATAAATGCCCTAGGGCAGATAGTCTAGTTTGAACCTATGAACCTATATGTGTCTGTCATTATTTCTGCTGGTAAGCATCTGCTTTCCATAGTGCATACTTTTACAATGCTCAGGCTACTGTCCATGCTCCCAGTGGGCCCCACTGATTTACCCGATTTAAATAACGGAAGAACTGCAATAACAAGCCATAGGGTGATTAAACTGCAGAACAGTAAAAACATTATAATTTTAAACTGCCTGTGCTTATTGTAAAGATGCTCTAGAAATTACTAAGATGTTTGGTAAATTACAGCTTCTAAGTGCTGTAAGCCACTGCTGTTTATAAGAATATTCTAATATTTTACCAGCTGAGATTGCATACTTTGCCTTTTCCATATGAATACTCCACACAATGTTACTAGCAGTTGTCTGGCTGATACCATAGTGTTCTAGCTATGATATAACTAACACACGAATGTATCAAACAAGTTTCTACTGGTTATGTTGTTACCACTGATGCTGTAGTGGAACAACTGTATTGCTGTTTTATCCATTTTTATATTCTATGCCACTAGGCTATGGCTGAAAAGGGTCCTACAGGATCAGCCCACCACTCTAGTCACCAAACAATAATTAGTCAGTCAATCAATAAATGCTAAAAAAGTAATTGTTTGCAGATGCTGTGTTCACACTTTGACTGTTCTGCTGTTCGGAACCTAAGAATAATATCAGGTAAGTGACCATGGGGACCAAACAATATCTACCCTGATACACCTTTAAGAAGACAAGCTTAAAAGTTCTTGCCACCTTCATCAAGCTCTTAATACTGTGTACCTGCCAAACTGAGCAGGATGAACAAGGCCTTACATGTTAATCCTGGTACAAATCTGTGTCTGTCCATTCGGACATTAATACTAACCTTAAAGGTAAGCAAAGAACAAAGAAGTACTTTGTTTGAGCTGTACTGGCTGGGAATGTGCTGTGTTAGGAACCCCTCACTCCAGCAAGTCTTGTTAGGAACCCCTCACTCCAGCAAGTCTTGTTAGGAGCCCCTCACTCCAGCAAGTCTTGTTAGAAACCCCCTCACTCCAGCAAGTCTTGTTAGGAACCCCTCACTCCAGCAAGTCTTGTTAGGAACCCCTCACTCCAGCAAGTCTTGTTAGAAACCCCTCACTCCAGCAAGTCTTGTTAGGAACCCCTCACTCCAACAAGTCTTGTTAGGAACCCCTTATTCCAGCAAGTCTTGTTAGGAACCCCTCACTCCAGCAAGTCTTGTTAGAAACCCCTCACTCCAGCAAGTCTTGTTAGGAACCCCTCACTCCAGCAAGTCTTGTTAGAAACCCCTCACTCCAGCAAGTCTTGTTAGGAACACCTTACTCCAGCAAGTCTTGTTAGGAACCCCTCACTCCAGCAAGTCTTGTTAGGGACCCCTCACTCCAGCAAGTCTTGTTCATGTTCATGTTTTGGTCTTGATCCATTTATACATAAAGAATGAATCATCCACATAGTGTGTTCATTTTCTTGTAACGACTGTGATCCCCACATAATAAAACCACGGATCACGTTCCTGCAGTGACAGAGGACACAGTTGCATTCTAAACTCCTGTTTTATTTTTTCCACAGCAATTTTTCCCTACATGCCTCTTGACTATTACCCCCTTGTCCTCACATTGGGGAGCAAACCCCCAATGTACAGGTGAGAGCAGACCACAGAGGACCACCATCCAGGCAGCCATTTAGGTATTTTGTTTGCTCACATCTTGCACTGCAAACAAGCAAATCACTTCTAATTTAGGCTTTAACTCCACCCTTTGGTGGCTAACATGGTCGATTGCATTATTGTAAGGTGCTATTACTCCATCTACATGCATGAGTGACCCAGCCATTGATACAAAGGCTGTTGTTACTGGCTTGGTAAGCCCAAACCCACATCACTGATTAAAGACATATTTTTTAACATCTGGAAACCTTTGCTCACATGTGATGAAACTTCCATCATACTATTAATCCCACCCCAAGGCAGGTGAGTCTCTGTTACCACCCCCTCACCTGTTCTGTCAGAACCTGAGATGCTAAATCAAGCAGGGATCGTTTGGGTCGAAAATGAGGTTTTACACCACTGAGGCAGCTTAGCAGCAGTCTAAGTGTGTGTTTGTGTATATGTGTGCATGTGTCCATGTGTGTGTGTCTCCCTGTGCTCATGCACACACGTGTGTGTGTGTGTGCGCATGTGTGTATGTGTGTGTGTGTGTGTCTGTGCACGTGTGCATGTGTATGTGTGTTTCTGTGTTTATGTATGTGTGTGTGTGTGTGTGTGTGTGTGCATGTCTGTGCATGCATGCGTATGAGTGTGTGTGTGTGTGTCTATGCACGCGCGTGTGCGTTTATATGTGTGTGTGTGTGTCTATGCACCCACGTGTGTGTTTGTGTTTGTGTGTGTCTGTGTGTCTTTCTTTATGTGTGTCTGTCTTTGCACTTGCTTGTGTATGTGTGTGTGTGTGTGTGTGTGTGTGTGCATGTGTGTCTGTCTGTGCGCTTGTGTGTGTGTGTCTATGTTTGTGTGCATGTGTGCATGCACACGCATGTGCGTGCGCGTGTGTGTGTGTGTCTGTCTGTACTCTTGTATGTGTGTGTGTGCATGTATGTGCGCATGTGTGTATGTGTGTGTGTTCGTGTGAGTGTGCGCACATGTGTATATGTGTGTGTGTATCTGTGTCTGTCTCTGCGTGCACGTGTGTGTGCGTGTGTGTGTGTGTGTGTGTGTGTGTCTGTGTGTGTGTGTGAATGTGTGCATGTGTGTGTGCGTGTGTGTGTGTGTGCACATGTGTTTGTGTGTGTGTGTGTGTGTGTGTGTGCGTGTGTGTATGTGTGGTAAAAATCTAATGGGAGTCTTATTCCAGGCATAAAATCAGTTATACAAGAAAGATTTCTAACAGAGGGACAGACACAGTCATGCAAACACACAGATGTGCAAACACACACACACACACACACACACACACACACACACACACACACACGAACACATACTCATGCATACAAAACACACACACACACACACACACACACACACACACACACACACACATGCACACACGCACATGCACACAACATGCCTGTTGAAGCTAATGTTCTGTTTGCTCACGTGTGTGATTTTAGACTGCAGTTCTTTGTAATAATATTATAGTTAACTTGCAGTTTTCCTTTGTGTTGTGTAATAGCTGCACAAAAAGAGAATCTGTAACATTGCTTCACAACTTCACATTATCAACACTAATATCAGCCCTATATTCAACAAACTACTAAGAGAACACCTAACAACTGGCTCTGTTCTTGCACAAAGCTGAGTAAATCCCCATGAAGTCTCACTCCCATAACACTTTCTTTACCGCCCTCCTTTCTTCCTGCTTATACTTTCACTTGTGTGCTTCTACCCATATTGTCTCTCTTCCTTTCTTCTGCCCTTAGCTCGTTCCCCCTTTTCCTAACATTAACAAAGTTATCTACACTAATTCTATACCTTCCTCATTACTTCCTTTCTACTTACTTATGTACTGCACGAATCTTTGTGATAAAAATGTATCTAATCCATATTCTGACACAGCTTATGATTTGTTCTATGTTTGTGTTGTTTGTGGCATTGTAATTTGTTGTAATGGTGGAGCTTTTCTCCTCGGGCATCCGCTGAAAATGGGCCAACTTTGGCTCAGTCAGACACTCCCTGCTGGAACTGTTCTCTTCTATTTTGTGGAAAATGATGCACAGATTTTAAAATAAGCTGTAAGTGCTGCATTGCCTCCTTACAACACCTTCCTTCTTTCAATATTTTTTTTCCAGTCCTAACTTTGTTTCCTCTCGCAAATTCAAGTACGCAATGGTCTTATTTCTCTGTCTAATTTCATTTGTCAGTTCTCCTTCCCAGTCCTGCTTTGGCTTTTTAACTTCTCTAGTCACTTTCTTTCTTCCTTCCTCCCATGGCCTTCTGGCGGCTGCCTTTCCTTTTCTTTTGTCTGTTTACGTTTCATTCCCTTTCCTTTTCTTTTGTCTGTGTATGTTTCATTCCCTTTCCTTTTCTTTTGTCTGTGTACGTTTCATTCCCTTTCCTTTTCTTTTGTCTGTGTATGTTTCATTCCCTTTCCTTTTCTTTTGTCTGTGTACATTTCATTCCCTTTCCTTTCTTTTGTCTGTGTACGTTTCATTCCCTTTCCTTTTCTTTTGTATATGTATGTTTCATTCCCTTTCCTTTTCTTTTGTCTGTGTACATTTCATTCCCTTTCCTTTTCTTTTGTCTGTGTATGTTTCATTCCCTTTCCTTTTCTTTTGTCTGTGTACGTTTCATTCCCTTTCCTTTTCTTTTGTCTGTGTACGTTTCATTCCCTTTCCTTTCTTTTTGTCTGTGTATGTTTTATTCACTTTCCTTTTCTTTTGTCTGTGTACGTTTCATTCCCTTTCCTTTTCTTTTGTCTGTGTACATTTCATTCCCTTTCCTTTCTTTTGTCTGTGTACGTTTCATTCCCTTTCCTTTCTTTTGTCTGTGTACGTTTCATTCCCTTTCCTTTTCCTTTGTCTGTGTACATTTCATTCCCTTTCCTTTCTTTTGTCTGTGTATGTTTCATTCCCTTTCCTTTCTTTTGTCTGTGTACGTTTCATTCCCTTTCCTTTCTTTTGTCTGTGTACGTTTCATTCCCTTTCCTTTTCTTTTGTCTGTGTACGTTTCATTCCCTTTCCTTTCTTTTGTCTGTGTACGTTTCATTCCCTTTCCTTTTCTTTTGTCTGTGTACGTTTCATTCCCTTTCCTTTCTTTTGTCTGTGTACGTTTCATACCCTTTCTTTTCTTTTGTCTGTGTACATTTCATTCCCTTTCCTTTCTTTTGTCTGTGTACGTTTCATTCCCTTTCCTTTCTTTTGTCTGTGTACATTTCATTCCCTTTCCTTTCTTTTGTCTGTGTACGTTTCATTCCCTTTCCTTTCTTTTGTCTGTGTACATTTCATTCCCTTTCCTTTCTTTTGTTTGTGTACATTTCATTCACTTTCCTTTCTTTTGTCTGTATATGTTTCATTCCCTTTCCTTTTCTTTTGTCTGTGTACATTTCATTCCCTTTCCTTTCTTTTGTCTGTATATGTTTCATTCCCTTTCCTTTCTTTTGTCTGTATATGTTTCATTCCCTTTCCTTTTCTTTTGTCTGTGTACATTTCATTCCCTTTCCTTTCTTTTGTCTGTATATGTTTCATTCCCTTTCCTTTCTTTTGTCTGTGTACGTTTCATTCCCTTTCCTTTCTTTTGTCTGTGTACGTTTCATTCCCTTTCCTTTTCTTTTGTCTGTGTACATTTCATTCCCTTTCCTTTCTTTTGTCTGTATATGTTTCATTCCCTTTCCTTTCTTTTGTCTGTGTACGTTTCATTCCCTTTCCTTTCTTTTGTCTGTGTACGTTTCATTCCCTTTCCTTTCTTTTGCCTGTGTACATTTCATTCCCTTTCCTTTCTTTTGTCTGTGTACGTTTCATTCCCTTTCCTTTTCTTTTGTCTGTGTACGTTTCATTCCATTTCCTTTCTTTTGTCTGTGTACGTTTCATTCCATTTCCTTTCTTTTGTCTGTGTACGTTTCATTCCCTTTCCTTTTCTTTTGTCTGTGTACATTTCATTCCCTTTCCTTTCTTTTGTCTGTGTACATTTCATTCCCTTTCCTTTCTTTTGTCTGTGTACGTTTCATTCCCTTTCCTTTCTTTTGTCTGTGTACGTTTCATTCCCTTTCCTTTCTTTTGTCTGTGTACGTTTCATTCCCTTTCCTTTCTTTTGTCTGTGTACATTTCATTCCCTTTCCTTTCTTTTGTCTGTGTACGTTTCATTCCCTTTCCTTTTCTTTTGTCTGTGTACATTTCATTCCCTTTCCTTTCTTTTGTCTGTATATGTTTCATTCCCTTTCCTTTCTTTTGTCTGTGTACATTTCATTCACTTTCCTTTCTTTTGTCTGTATATGTTTCATTCCCTTTCCTTTTCTTTTGTCTGTGTACATTTCATTCCCTTTCCTTTCTTTTGTCTGTATATGTTTCATTCCCTTTCCTTTCTTTTGTCTGTGTACGTTTCATTCCCTTTCCTTTCTTTTGTCTGTGTACGTTTCATTCCCTTTCCTTTCTTTTGTCTGTGTACGTTTCATTCCCTTTCCTTTCTTTTGTCTGTGTACGTTTCATTCCCTTTCCTTTTCTTTTGTCTGTGTACATTTCATTCCATTTCCTTTCTTTTGTCTGTGTACGTTTCATTCCCTTTCCTTTTCTTTTGTCTGTGTACATTTCATTCCCTTTCCTTTCTTTTGTCTGTGTACATTTCATTCCCTTTCCTTTCTTTTGTCTGTGTACGTTTCATTCCCTTTCCTTTCTTTTGTCTGTGTACGTTTCATTCCCTTTCCTTTCTTTTGTCTGTGTACGTTTCATTCCCTTTCCTTTTCTTTTGTCTGTGTATGTTTCATTCCCTTTCCTTTCTTTTGTCTGTGTACGTTTCATTCCCTTTCCTTTCTTTTGTCTGTGTACGTTTCATTCCCTTTCCTTTTCTTTTGTCTGTGTATGTTTCATTCCCTTTCCTTTCTTTTGTCTGTGTACGCTTCATTCCCTTTCCTTTCTTTTGTCTGTGTACGTTTCATTCCCTTTCCTTTTTGTCTGTGTATGTTTCATTCCCTTTCATTTCTTTTGTCTGTGTACATTTCATTCCCTTTCCTTTCTTTTGTCTGTGTACGTTTCATTCCCTTTCCTTTCTTTTGTCTGTGTACGTTTCATTCCCTTTCCTTTTCTTTTGTCTGTGTATGTTTCATTCCCTTTCCTTTCTTTTGTCTGTGTACGTTTCATTCCCTTTCCTTTCTTTTGTCTGTGTACGTTTCATTCCCTTTCCTTTTGTCTGTGTACGTTTCATTCCCTTTCCTTTCTTTTGTCTGTGTACATTTCATTCCTTTTCCTTTCTTTTGTCTGTGTACGTTTCATTCCCTTTCCTTTTCTTTTGTCTGTGTACATTTCATTCCCTTTCCTTTCTTTTGTCTGTGTACGTTTCATTCCCTTTCCTTTTCTTTTGTCTGTGTATGTTTCATTCCCTTTCCTTTCTTTTGTCTGTGTATGTTTCATTCCCTTTCCTTTCTTTTGTCTGTGTACGTTTCATTCCCTTTCCTTTCTTTTGTCTGTGTACGTTTCATTCCCTTTCCTTTCTTTTGTCTGTGTACGTGTCATTCCCTTTCCTTTTCTTTTGTCTGTGTACGTTTCATTCCCTTTCCTTTTCTTTTGTCTGTGTACATTTCATTCCCTTTCCTTTTCTTTTGTCTGTGTACGTTTCATTCACTTTCCTTTCTTTTGTCTGTGTACGTTTCATTCATTTTCTTTTTCTTTTGTCTGTGTACGTTTCATTCCCTTTCCTTTCTTTTGTCTGTGTACGTTTCATTCCCTTTCCTTTCTTTTGTCTGTGTACGTTTCATTCCCTTTCCTTTTCTTTTGTCTGTGTACGTTTCATTCCCTTTCCTTTCTTTTGTCTGTGTACGTTTTATTCCCTTTCCTTTTCTTTTGTCTGTGTACGTTTCATTCCATTTCATTTCTTTTGTCTGTGTACGTTTCATTCCCTTTCCTTTTCTTTTGTCTGTGTACATTTCATTTCCTTTCCTTTCTTTTGTCTGTGTACGTTTCATTCCCTTTCCTTTTCTTTTGTCTGTGTACATTTCATTCCCTTTCCTTTTCTTTTGTCTATGTACGTTTCATTCACTTTCACGTCTTCTATTGACCGCTTCATTTAGTCACAGCGATATTTTCTTACTTTTAGCTTTTTCTTTTATCACGCCACCCCACATACTTTTCCATACTGCTCTTTTTATTGCTTGCCTTATAGCCTTCATTCCCTTTGTCTTCCACTGTTTCCCTCACTTCTACTGATGTGCTTCAGTTGTCTTCTCTCCTGGTGTCCTGCTTCCTGTTTTCACAGCCCTTGCTTTAATATAATCCACGCAGTGACACAGTTACCTGCTATGAGGGAGAGCTTCTGATTGTTCTGCCCTGCACAGCACACCATTGTACATGTACCATGAGAGGAGCTTCTGACTGTTCTGCCCTGCACAGCACACCATCATGCATGCTCCATGAGGGGAGCTTCTGACTGTTCTGCTCTACACAGCACACCATCGTGCATGTACCATGAGGGGAGCTTCTGACTGTTCTGCTCTACACAGCACACCATCATGCATGTACCATGAGGGGAGCTTCTGACTGTTCTGCTCTACACAGCACACCATTGTGCATGTTCCATGAGGGGAGCTTCTGACTGTTCTGCTCTACACAGCACACCATCGTGCATGTACCATGAGAGGAGCTTCTGACTGTTCTGCTCTACACAGCACAGCATCGTGTATGTACCATGAGGGGAGCTTCTGACTGTTCTGCTCTACACAGCACACCATTGTGCATGTTCCATGAGGGGAGCTTCTGACTGTTCTGCTCTACACAGCACACCATTGTGCATGTTCCATGAGGGGAGCTTCTGACTGTTCTGCTCTACACAGCACACCATCGTGCATGTACCATGAGGGGAGCTTCTGACTGTTCTGCTCTACACAGCACACCATCGTGCATGTACCATGAGGGGAGCTTCTGACTGTTCTGCTCTACACAGCACACCATCGTGCATGTACCATGAGGGGAGCTTCTGACTGTTCTGCTCTGCACAGCACACCATCGTGCATGTACCATGAGGGGAGCTTCTGACTGTTCTGCCTTGCACAGCACACCATTGTGCATGTTCCACTTCATTTGTGTCTTCCTCTGCCTGATGTCTTCAGCCTTCCTGATCAGTCACTGTTATTGAGCCTGAATGCTGTGATACTCCTTGTCTGGTTCAGGCAGATTGGACTCTCCCATTATTGGCACTGTTTTTGTGTCTGTCCGTTGTCTTAACATTTCATTAATTACTTTATCCTTCCTGGGGAGATCTAGACAGAGTCTGTTGATCAGCTACCCCCAATTGCCTGAAAGCAAGTGTTTACCATCTCCCATTGTTCTCTTCCTCCCGTTCTTACTTTTCCTCCTCTTCATCATAGTCTATAATATAACATCTGATCCTTCATTTACTTATATCTGTTATATAGTCTATAATATAACATCTGATCCTTCATTTACTTATATCTGTTATATATTTATTCGTTAAATGGATAATTAGACAAGTCCAACAACTTTTTCATCCATGACCCAGGCCAACCCAATAAAAATAGACAACAAAATAAACAATAATCTCTTTTTCAGCAAGCCAGTCTCATGCAGGAACGCTTAAGCTTGTATGCGATAGAAACGTTAATGTCCAGCGAAATCAAGTGATAAAATGATAGCAGCAGCACATAAATTTAAACATCCAGGAACTTTCTTTATTAATAACGCTGGACATTAACGTTTGTATCGCATACAAGCTTAAGCGTTCCTGCACGACACTGGCTTGCTGATTTACTGTTTCTCTAGTGGGACGTTGACGCTATTTGGTTTTTTAAATAATCTCTTTTTAATGATGGCTATCTATAAGTAAATGCAGATATTGTAAACATTCTCTTCTGTCACGTCAACAACTACTCTTGCCATTTTCAGAGGATTTTGTGTCCTAGTACTACTGTATCCCAGTTCTTTTTGCTATAAGTCCCTGTGTCTGTTATTCCCACTTTGTTCAGTTGCCCTACTGCTGTAACTGCTAGTTGTTCTCCTTTCTGCCTAAGATGCGACATTTACTCAGAAACACCTTGTATCTTCCTTTTTTATAATGAATGTTCCCTGAATGAATGAATGAATGTTTTGTTTTTATTTATCTATTCATGCCCTGCTAATACTACTGTTCATGTAATGATAGCAGTCCTTAGTATAGCCTTTGCAATGTATATTGGCATATATGTGTACGTGTGCTTGTACCTTTAAGAATACTTATTACCCATAATGCATATACATCTCTGATCACTCTGGAAGACGAACGTGTGCTTTTTCAATATACTGCCATTTTCTGTGGAACAAAAGCTGCATCATATCCCTGAAATCCTGTTAGTACCATTATTAAATAGCACAGCAAAGGGTCTGGTACCATCGGGTGACAGTGTTACAGCTCTGTTTCCAGCTTTACCATGTGCCCATTAGATTATTATCACTTCCCATCCTGTCTCAGTTTACGGTTATCACCATCTTGTTATACGTTTGCAGTCCTTCTTTCAGTATTGCTGCTGGCTGAAAACTAATATACATTCTGCAGGTTTTCCCTGCGTTATCATTTGAGAACTTGTGGCTGCAGGACAAGCACTTGAATACAAACTCTGCAACAAGTAAGCAGATGAATGTTGCAGAGATAGTATGGGGTAGACAACAAACCAATAAAACAAAATCAGTATTTTTTTCATTACCACAGTACTAAAGACAATATCTGAAAACCATGATGCTAACTGTCTAACAACAGTTTCTCCTAGTGGCTGACAAGTGAACTCATACCTCTATTTTCTCCACGAACTCCTGCTGTAGTGCATCGTACCTGCGACTCAGCTCCTCATTTCGCTCCAGCAGTGCCTTGCCCAGTTCTGCTGCCAGGTGCAAGTCCCTCTGCTTGCGATGAAGCACCAGAGTCAGGTCTTCTTCTTCTTCCTCCACAGCTGCGGACGTGTCTCCTACATAGGATTCCTGCCTCTCCAGAACGAATGGATAGAAGTGTTCCTCTATGCTAGGTGACATGACACCAGATTTGAAGAAGCTTTCTCGTCTGGACTTTGCTATGCACTGGAACTCCTCAGGCTTCTGGTACTCAGTAGATATTGAGGACATTGTCCTTTGGTTCTTTTCTCTGTCACTTTGCTCGTTTTCCTCTTCTTGGCTCTCTTTATTCCTGAGCACATGCTGCATACCAAAGAGTCATTCCTCGTCGGATAAAGTCGCCCTGAAACACAACATTGTGGCATCAGGTTTGCATGTTTATAAAATAACATCTCACTTTCACAGCACACGAGTGCTCATGTCTAAAATAACATCAATTCTTCGCTACACATGAGCTGAAGGGAGAGTAGGGACTTCTGGCTCTAACTTGGAATGTTACCACAATGGATTCTAAGTGCTAGTGAGACGTAGTGAGCCAGAGTTTGGCCTCATGCAAGTTGGGTGACTTTCATTTGTTTGGCTTGGATTGCCTGTGAGAGTAACTGAAAATAGGTTTGCACTGTAAAGGACATGCTAAAGCTGGGAAGTTATGACTAGATAAGGAATATTTAGCATGTCAGGACATCTAAAGACTTGAGTGATGTGACTGGTAATGTATGAAATATAAAAATATTCACAGGCTCAAAAAAGGTAACTGTCTATGCACTAGATTACCTGTTTACATGGAGTGCACTACTCTGTCATGAACTTCAGTTGGAGAGATAATGTGATAGTCAAAAACAAAGCAGTTTCCTGAAGGACTCTGGCAGCATGCCATATCAAGGTACTGGACATCTTGAAACAGGAAGGGCATATGTCACATTAGAATAACCAGAGTTTTGGATAAAGCAGTCTAGGTCCTACCTATGGCCATTATCTAATGTTTCTGGCTCTTCACAGCTAGAAAGGTGATGTTGTGAGAACCACCATACAAATATGTTCCACACAGACGTGGCTGTTCTACCACAAAAACAAACAGTCTGAGAATGCATTTTTTATGTGTGTGTGTGTGATGCATATCCCTGTGTGCATGTGCATGTCTGAGTATGTGCACATATGTCTGCATGTGCATGCATTTGTGAGTATCTGCTCTTACGTGTGAGTTTCTGTGAGTCAATGTGTGACTGTTTATTTGTCTTATGTATGTGTGCTGGACTGCATCTTTTTATTTCTGAGGGCATGCACGTATGTGTGTATATGTGTGTGTGTGTGTGTGTGTGTGTGTGTGTGTGTGTGTGTGTGTGTGTGTATGTGTGTGTGTGTGTGTGTGTGTGTCTGTGGGTGTGTGTGGGTGTGTGTGTGTGTGTGTGTATGTGTGTGAGTGTGTGTGTGTGTCTGAGTGTGTGAGTGTTGAGTGTTTGTGTGTGTGTGTGTGTGTGTGTGTGTGTGTGTGTGTGTGTGTGTGCGTGTGAGTGGTTGTGTGTGTGCATGTGAGTGGTTGTGTGTGTGCACGTGCGTGTGCGCATGCGCATGTGTGTGCGTGTGTGTGTGTGTGTGTCTGTCTCACATACAGAGCTGTCTTGACATACATCACAGCAGATGGTACTCATCACTTCTTGCTTTATTTCAGTGCATGTGGTGAAACTGAATAAATGCTTACTAATCAGATGTATCCCCTTATGTGTGTGTGTGTGTGTGTGTGTGTGTGTGTGTGTGTGTGTGTGTGTCAGTGTGTGTGTGTGTGTGTGTGTGTGTGTCTGTGTCACATACAGAGCTGTCTTGACATACATCACAGCAGATGGTACTCATCACTTCTTGCTTTATTTCAGTGCATGTGGTGAACTTGAATAAATGCTTACTGATCAGATGTATCCCCTTATGTCCTACTACTTCTCTCATCTATTTATCATCCCTTTCCTATCTTTCATGCCAGCAAGCTCCATGCTGCAGTCAGTGGTTTGCTGAAAAGCATTTGACTGAGAACCAAAACTCTGAATAAGACCAATAAGATGCAGGATCCAAACTGTGGTACAAAGGGCTAGAAGAGAGAGGTGCCCAGTCCTTAATCAGCAATAGCTGACTCAGGGCTCCATAATGCAGTTAGCCAGCAGGCCCAGCATCCTTATGTTCAGTAGAATTGCATTGATAAAGTCAGAGAGCCACAGGTGACAGGAATTCTACATTACTCTGATATGTCAAGTGCAGCATAAATTCTAATATCATAGCTATCAGGGGCCTGTAATATATTTAATGCAAGGAAGGGAGTAAAGCTTGACTTACAGTTAAACATTATTTCACCTTTCATGTAATTTTTTTTCAGCCCAATAATCAGATGTGTAGATCCAGCCTTTCTCAGAAATGGTATACAGTGAATATTCTATCATAACATAAAATAACTTTTATTTTGTTTTATACAGTAAACAGAAGAACCATTAACTATAATATTTTAATTCATACTTTGTCAAACGTTAGTTTAGTAAGTGATACGTTGCTGTAGATTATGATAACTGCACTTATAAAGTAGGTACATGTAAGCTTCTTAATATAAGAAATTATACAGAAAAATTATACAGAACTGCACATATATCCATATTTAACAAATTATGTGATGGTCCTCTCACAGCTAATGAAACTACAAGATTTATTCTTGGAATTTTATAAGGTTACATATTGCTTAGAAAAATTATTTACTCATAAAACAGAATATCCAGTTGCTCAGAAAACATTTTTTTATTTATTGACTAGCGATTAGAAAATAGTATGAGACACTTTTACAAATGTTACATATCACTAAAAGACAAAATGCACACAATATAATAAACTGAACAGGGTATATGTGACACTTTTACAAATGTTACATATCACTAAAAGACAAAATGCACACAATATAATAAATTGAACAGGGTATATGAGACACTTTTACAAATGTTACATATCGCTAAAAGACAAAATGCACACAATATAATATATTGAACAGGGTATATGAGACACTTTTACAAATGTTACATATCACTAAAAGACAAAATGCACACAATATAATAAACTGAACAGGGTATATGAGACACTTTTACAAATGTTACATATCACTAAAAGACAAAATGCACACAATATAATAAATTGAACAGGGTATATGAGACACTTTTACAAATGTTACATATCGCTAAAAGACAAAATGCACACAATATAATATATTGAACAGGGTATATGAGACACTTTTACAAATGTTACATATCGCTAAAAGACAAAATGCACACAATATAATATATTGAACAGGGTATATGAGACACTTTTACAAATGTTACATATCACTAAAAGACAAAATGCACACAATATAATAAATTGAACAGGGTATATGAGACACTTTTACAAATGTTACATATCACTAAAAGACAAAATGCACACAATATAATATATTGAACAGGGTATATGAGACACTTTTACAAATGTTACATATCACTAAAAGACAAAATGCACACAATATAATAAATTGAACAGGGTATATCAGACACTTTTACAAATGTTACATATCATTAAAAGACAAAATGCACACAATATAATATATTGAACAGGGTATATGAGACACTTTTACAAATGTTACATATCGCTAAAAGACAAAATGCACACAATATAATAAACTGAACAGGGTATACGAGACACTTTTACAAATGTTACATATCGCTAAAAGACAACATGCACACAATATAATATATTGAACAGGGTATATGAGACACTTTTACAAATGTTACATATCACTAAAAGACAAAATGCACACAATATAATATATTGAACAGGGTATATGAGACACTTTTACAAATGTTACATATCACTAAAAGACAAAATGCACACAATATAATAAACTGAACAGGGTATATGAGACACTTTTACAAATGTTACATATCACTAAAAGACAAAATGCACACAATATAATAAATTGAACAGGGTATATGAGACACTTTTACAAATGTTACATATCGCTAAAAGACAAAATGCACACAATATAATATATTGAACAGGGTATATGAGACACTTTTACAAATGTTACATATCGCTAAAAGACAAAATGCACACAATATAATATATTGAACAAGGTATATGAGACACTTTTACAAATGTTACATATCGCTAAAAGACAAAATGCACACAATATAATAAACTGAACAGGGTATATGAGACACTTTTACAAATGTTACATATCGCTAAAAGACAACATGTACACAATATAATATATTGAACAGGGTATATGAGACACTTTTACAAATGTTACATATCACTAAAAGACAAAATGCACACAATATAATAAACTGAACAGGGTATATGAGACACTTTTACAAATGTTACATATCACTAAAAGGCAAAATGCACACAATATAATAAATTGAACAGGGTATATGAGACACTTTTACAAATGTTACATATCGCTAAAAGACAAAATGCACACAATATAATAAATTGAACAGGGTATATGAGACACTTTTACAAATGTTACATATCACTAAAAGACAAAATGCACACAATATAATATATTGAACAGGCTATAGTGAGCAACGCAGAAAAGAAAAAAAGAGGTATGGCATATACCTGCAAAACAGTAATAAGGCACTGCACAGAGGAAGAAAGGGGTATTCAAAGCCTGAAATAAAGCTATGCCGGGTCAAACCATGCAAATGCAGGGAGAGCTGTAAGATAGTTAGAAGGAACAGCAAAACTCCATAATATCTTGTTATTGAGGGGATACAGACTTATGTGACTGAGATAGAGGGGCAATTGTCCTCATATGGGATGGGAGGATAAGTGAGATCAGGAGGGGGTAGTCTGATTCCAGAGGTTCGATGTAGCAGTAAGGAGTTTATGGGGCTCATCTTTGGGATAGTGGAAAAAATGGAGCAGGAATTGTGGGTAGGGGAATATTGCTGGGCAGGACGATTTTTTAACTGCCTGCACTGTAATTAGCGATCTGTCTGTCTGAATAATGAGTGACAGGCAGAAAAGAATGACGTTGACAGTCCGGGGAGACTATGTGTCAGTAGAACTTTGGTGGCAAGCAAATGAAACTGATAATAAATGCATTCTCTAAAAGAAGGATTTCATCTACATCATAAGGGAGCCCAGAGCGAATCAATGATTACATCAGGCTTATTTAGCAAATGTCTGACCCTGTTTTGGTGAGACAGACTAAGCAGGTTGATACTGCTTTCCAGAATAAAAACTACAGAGGACATGCCAGTTTGATGGGTGCCTTCTTTGTGAGTTTATGTGAGTCTCTAACTACAGTGAAAGTTTTAGCTAATGGGAATATCTGACCACAGAACAGAGGTCCCAGATTCATTCTACACTTGTTTGTAGAACAATATGAGATGTTCAGAGGTTAGGGATGGACACCATCTAAGAATAAAGGATACCAAAAGAACCGGACAGCAGATGTTCTGCTGTCTGACAACATCAAACATCTATGGGGAACCACCTCTGGAAATGGCAGGATATTTTAGATTTCAAGTATGACATCATCTGATGCCTCCTAATATCTGAAGTGTCAAATAGGAGCCTGTTAAGTAGCTTGAGATGGAAGCGAGGTGTATATACATAGGCAGCAACACATAATGGGGACTGCATTACTATATAATAATCACACTCATATAAGCACAGCTACATACAAGGCTGAAGGCTGAGTACCTTTGAATTATTTATTAAGCAAACACACAAAATCATAAAAGGAAAATAGGGGAGTCATTTGAAGTCTGCTCAGTGGTCAAGTAGTCCTGAGCTGGCCTTCTAATTATTCCATCTGAATTTCTACTCCCTACCAACAGCGAGCCCGTCCATATTCAGTTTCATAGTCAGATGTGACAGTTCCAGGGATCTTATCACCAAGTGTGTGAAGAAGTTCTCGCGCTGCTCTGGCCTTGACCCTGATGCCCTTAGTTTACTAGTCAGTGACTTTTTGTCTTTTGTTTCCTTTGTCTTCTGTTCCACTACCCCAGTGACATCATAATGCTTGTATATTTTTAGCAAGTAAAAGATGACTAAATTAATAACAGACTTTTCTTAACTTTCAGGTAGAATTGTCATAGCAACTGCCTTCTTCCATTCAACTGAAGAGCAGAAGGGCTTTGGTTAAACATAATATAAAAAGTGCACCCCACCACCCGCCAGCACAGAGCAGCCCAGGAAATGTACTGCCCACCTTAACTCCTAACTTGGAAGTAGAAAACCACAGTCTCCTGTCACTGTGGCCAGATACATGAGTGTGTAACCTACTCTGTCACTCGCATCGTTTCCGTACACAATCTATGCTGTAGAATATCTGACTCGTTTATGCCACATTATGGGTTTTAAGATTTGACAAATATATCTCAGAGACACAGCTTTTCCACATTTAGTACAAACAGCTGATGACTAAATAAGTGGTCAGTTAGTAGGTGGACAAACCTGACAGTATAGTTCTTGTCTTCGTGCCTCCTAGACATACAGTGACTCCCAGATGTAGGAGTGGTTTGCTGAACTAATCCAAGCCTATGTTATTGGAAATTGAAACCGTGACATTAGACGCTCACTCCTACACTTGGTTAACTAGCAGCTCAGTTATCAAGTCTAATACTGCAGTCATTATAATAGACATATAAATGTCATATCAAAACCACCTTAAAAAGTCACTACAGAACTAAAGTGCATTGGCATTCTATGGTATATAAGTGCACTACAATGTAAACATCTGGTAAAATTGACAGGAAAATCTAAATGGACATCTCAGCTTTGTTCAGGTGACATATACCTCAGTAATTTCGTAACCTGATAAAATACATTACAGACTAGTGAATATAGTGAGGGCCAGAGTGTGACGACTAGCAAAGAAATGGAAATGAATTTCTAATCAATCTTTTGTTACCTGAGTAAATAGGCTGGGTCTCTCTTTGGCCACAATCTACACACACTCACACACACACACACACACACACACACACACACACACACACACACACACACACACACACACACATCTACCTATATACACACACACACACACACACACACACACACACACATATATATATATATATAAAATCAGTATGGTTGGTAAAAGATATATCGTATTAATGCATTGTATTAAGAGTTTTATGTATCACTGATGCACAAGGGTGACTAACCCTTTAAGGAGAGCAATAATGAATAACAGAACATTAAGCAAAATGTGTATTAGTCAGAGACAGGGTGTGAAACCAAGGAAATCTGCACAAGTCTCAAGTATGAAGACAGAACAAAAGGTAATTGTACTGATTCTAGAAAAAGCATTATCTTCACAGAGTTCATACCAGTGGAAGTCCTGGTATTTTACTGACAACCAAAGACTGACTAGCTACAGAGTTTGTAGGACTTTTGTTTAGTATCTGAGTTCTTAAAGGTATTGTTGGAATGTTTTTATTTTTGTTAGACCACAGAGATTCTTTACATTGTTGCAGTCAAATGTTTTACTTTATGTTTTATACAATAAGACTGTTTTTACAACAGGGATTTAAGTATCAGCTACTTAGTTTTCATATATATATATATATATATATATATATATATATATATATATATATAAAATATTATATATAAGCACTTTACTATCTCAAAATACTGAAATCTCAAATTTCAGTATCTCGAGATGAAAATGCCGAAAGTGCAGTTGAGCGAAACTGCACTTGATCGAATTAGAAGTGTCGAATTTTGTAGTTTTGGTGTCGTGGTACTTGGGATTTGCTGTGTTCGTAAAGTGCGGTGTGCTGTGTGATATGGTTTGCCTGCCATTGTGTTGGGAAGTTTTAGATGTAGGTTATGGTAGGTAGGTAAGAATGTGAGTGTGTAAGTTGTGGTGTTTATACGTATCTGGTGTGTGTTTGTGCAAGGGGAATATAGAGTATGTAGTGGTGGATTTAGTGTCTGTCTTTTTAGTGAGACTTCGGAGTTAGTATATATAAGTAGTGGGAGGTATGGGGGCACAGGGGTGTAGGGTAGGTGTGTGTATTTGTGTTGTTGTGTTTGTGTGTGGTTTGTTGTAGTGTGGGGAGGAAGGTGTATGTATGTTTGTTTATGTGGTGGAGGGTGTATTTAAAAGTCGCGATTTTGAATTTTGAGCTTTTGGACTTTCGATATTGTGAATATTTGGCTTTACAGTCTCGAGATACTGAAATTTGAGGTTTCTGTATTTTGAGATTATAAAGTGAATCCACACACACACGCACACACACACACACACAGATATATATATATATATATATATATATATATATATATATATATATATATGTCTGACCTGACTTACTTCCTGACTGACTTCCTCTGACATCATATCTTTGTAGATATAACTGATCTCATATATATTGTATAAAAAAAATGTTTTTTATGTTGTCTACCTTATTTTCAAGACAATGTATGATTCTCTCTATGTTTTGATACTATCAAATTTCCATACTGAAAGTATTTAATCATTTCCTTGAATTTTTTCGTGTTATGGATATTTTTTTTACTCCTAGATGTGTATTACTTATACTAAAATCTTCTTATCCTTTATGCTTAATGCTTTTGTTTGTTGTGTGTTTGTATTCTCTAATCTTGTTTTAACCTTTGGAGCTTTTCTCCCTGGTCCTCCACTGAAAATGGACATTGATCCAGCTGGACTAGCCCGGTCAACAAATGTAAAATAAAATAACAAAAAATAAATATGATTACTTACCTTGGCCAACACAGCAAAATGTCGACAGCAAGAGCTTTGACCACAAAAGGTTGACAACGCAAACATTGACAGTGAACTGTGCATATTCATAGAAAATCCTCACAGCCTTTAAACAAAAAAAAAAGTCTCATATTGCCTACTTAGAGGCAATCTCTGCTTGACTTACAAAGCCATGTCTGACCCAGCTCTGTTAGAAATGCTACATCTAAAGAAATCCCATTCCCTCCGCACCATACACTCCAGACACCTCAACCTCATTACCAATCAACAGAACATGCTACAGGGACAGGTTCATAACCCAAAGACTGCCCATGCTATGTAATAGACTGTGTGTATTCATGTAGGAGGCACAGCTGATGTAATGGTTAAGGTCTTCACCTCCATGGTACAAGGTTTGATCCTGACCTCCGGCCAATGCTTATGTGGAGTTTGCATGTCCTCCCTGTATGTTTGTGAAGGAGTTCCTCCAATCTCCCAAAAACAAGCTGGGTGTTTCCACCTCAAGCACACCCCCTTAAAAAGTTGAATGGAGTTGTGGACAGCAGCACTGACTATAGGTGGTGCCTGCTGGGGGAAGAGTTGTAGAGACCAACTGCTTTAGTTATGAGCTGTGATGTTTACTGTCCTCTAGATTGGAGAACATGGATCACAGACTAAACACAGTGTCACTGCTAGCCACTCGATGCTGTAAAAAGTGATAATAGGTGATTTTATCACATTAACTAATACTGCTGTTGGGGGCATGGGTATTTGCCAGTGATAACTGGGTTGAGGACCCAGACTACTCCAACATATGCCAGAGACTTGTGCTAATGGTGGGAGGGGCCTGCCATAAAGTTCAGCTGCCCTGGGTCAATAAGTTATTGACCTGACATTGTCTAGTTGCCCAGCCTGGGTGACCAGGGATAATTCTCTTGAGCAAAAGCTTAAAATAAAACCAATTTACCTGCCAAACATGAACTAAGGATTATCGCACTCAGTAGTGATTCAGCGACAGGATGCAGCTTGGAAGGGGAAGATGATCATTATTATTGTAAGGAGGAGACTGGACATTGTCTGTGTCAGAAGACAAGATGGAAGGGATCCAGAGTCTACTAATCAGGAGGAGGACAGACTAGAAAGGTCTGGGAACTGTAATGAGGGAGAGACTTCAGAAGACAGTGAGGGATGTCATCAGAATTAGTGACAGACACATGGAAATCAAACTCAAGTGTAAGGAGTGGGCAGTATTCATAATCTCAGCCTATGTCCTACATCAGGGTTGTAATAGCAAGACAAAAAGTGCATTCAGGCAGCAGTTGCCAGACCTACTAGATAAAGCAAAAAACATGAGTAGGTATTGATAATGGGGGACTTGAATGCACTTTTCAGGACAGACAGAACAGGATATGAGGACTGGCAAGATCCACATGAGTGGAGCAACAGGAATAAAGAAGGAGAAGCCATTCTAGACTTCTGTCTGGCAAATGACTTGATGATGGCTGATACATGGTTCAGCAAGAGAGAGACAGTCACAAGATGACATACAGAAGTGACCAACCTTCAACTCAGGTGGATTTTCTCCTGGTAAAGAGAGGGCATTGAGGTAGAATGAGAGATTGCAAAGTCATCTCAGTAAAACAGTCAGCCCACAGCATAAACCACTGGTTGCCATTTTCAGCTTCAAGCAGTGGTCAGATAAGGCTATAAGGTCAACAGAGACCAGGTGAAGACCTAGAATTTGACAGGTGAGAAAGTCCAAGAGTTGAAGGACATACTCAGGAATCCACCACCTCAGGAATAAGAGGATGTAGGAGGAGCTGAAGTAGAAGAACAGGAAGTAGGAGGAGCTGAAGTAGAAGAACAGGAAGTAGGAGGAGCTGAAGAAAAATGGCAACACCTCAAAGGAACACATGTTGTAAGAATAGAAAATATATGGCACTGGAAATAAGGTACATAAGGAAAGCCAGTGGTGGAATGCAGAAATCCAGGAAGTTATTAAAAGAAAGAGGAAGTGCAGGAAAAGGTAAGAAATAGAAACAATGAACCAGGCTAAGAATACTGGTTGGATAACAATGAGGCTATGAGAACAGTTGCAATAGCAAAGAACAGAGCATCAGAGGTACTCTACCAGGTTCTAGAAACCTCTTTACACATCAACTGTTAATATTCAGGTATCCGCGAGGGCTCATTCCGCTTCCCTATCCTACCCCCATTCCCACCGCCACATCAATTATATTTATACCTTCCATAAGTTCTTCCATTTCCTGTCTCACCCCAATCAGTCACCCAGACACCTACACCAGTATCCAACCATTCACTCCACCCTAATTATCTTCCTTCTTAATATTTTCCCTTCCTGAATATTCCTCACTCTTCTCCTTAACTATAGTACCACAACCTTTACATAACATGTACTGTACATCAAACGTTTGTACTAACTTAATCTCCCTTACTTCCATTCTTCTTTTACTATCCCACACCCCCTCCCTACATACTATATTCCACTCCCCAACTTCGACATTTTCCACATCACCCATTGCATCCCACACTAATACTAATAGTTTCTCTGACATCTCACCCTCACCCTCTTTATTCAACTTCCATACTTAGCACCTTACAAAAATTAGATCCTTTGTCATCATAATCAAACTAAAATTAATTTGTAACCCTCACTTTATTACTCACCATCTCTCTATAGTTACATGTCACTACCATGCCCTCTCTCTGTGTGGCGACATTCACCCCAACCCTGGACCAATCAACCATTCTGCCCAAAACCTTTCTTTTAATGCCAAGAACCTCTGGTTCACTACAATTAACGTACGCAGTATCTGTAACAAAACCACCAAATTCCATGCCTGGCTGCCTCACTTCTCCCCAGATATTGTAGCACTCACAGAGACCTGGCTAAAACCACATATTGCTAACACTGAAATAATCCTTCCAGGATATAATATACATAGAAATGACCGGCTACATAAAAAAGGTGAAGGTGTCACATTAATCTACCGTGACACTTTAGCTGTTACACCATATGATAAACCTATACCAACATTCTGAAATATGGAATTATTACTAGTTAACCTTCACATCACAACAGAAAACAATTATGTATTGCTGTACTTTATATTCCCCCAGGTCAAAACATACCTACTCTGGAAGATCTACTATCCTGGACCACCCTCAATATATCAAATGAAACCATCATTCTTGGCGACACAAATATAAACTGGCGAACATTCATCTTTGACTCCCCATTAAATAGTATTTACTTGCACAGGTTTACTCAACTCGTCTCTAACCCCACTCATAAGGTAAAAAAACAAACAGAATCAACTCTAGGCTGGATACTCGTCTCACACCCTCAAAAATTCACCAAGGTAGGGACCCTACCCAATACCTTTAGTGACCATCTTCCTGCCTATACCCACAGAACTCAACTTCAAATTGACAAACTGCATTGTCTAAGAACAACTAGGAATACTCTTCCCATTTCAATCAACAACTATTCTTAGAGTGTCTAAAAACCCACAACTATTCTCCTACCAAATTTCTTCCACTGGATGAAGCAGTCAACTACTTCAATAAAGTCTTTTTAGATATTCTAGACCGTCTTGCCCCCACACGTACCAAAAGAGTAAAGCCTAACCCTGCCCCATGGCAAACTAAACAGTTACTTACCTCCAGGGATAAAACCTGGAAGGAATGACATAGAAACAGAACCCCACAACTTGAACTCAGATATAAACAACTCTGTAACAATGCCCAAAAGCAAGTCATCAATGATAAAAAAGCAATTTCTCCACTAAACTCACTACCCAACAAAATAACCCCAGATTGTTCTGGATCTCTGTTTCTTCTCTCCTAAATCCTGGTACTCAACACAACCCCTCCCCATCTCCTGACAAAGACCCTCAAGAAATTGCCCAAGCCTTCAATTCTCATTTTATTGATACTATCCAAAAACTTGTTAATGATTTATCTCTACAAACTAACAAAAGTATAATTGGCAACATAAATGTCAATACACTCTCTAGCCACTCCCCCACATCAATTGGAATTCCAATAAAAACCCATCCACTCCTCTATTTACATTACGACCAGTACCCACCTCCCTAGTTTGTAAACTGCTCTCAAAATACGTCTTTGCAACAACAACAAACTGAAGAACCAAACCAGCAAATGGAACATGCAGGCACTATGTAGAAATATACCACTTTAATAATTCAAAAATCACACTTTAAACAATATTCCACAAGTTAAGCACTTTCTTCCCCAACTGCAAGGGACTTCATCAGAACAAATGAATGTAACATCCCAGCCATTTTTATGTGTGTACCCCACCCCAATTAATCACATTTAATTGTTTAATTTAATAGAAGGCTTTAAAACATAAAAAGTAAAACATAATATAAACTCAGCCTATGCATGCTAAAAATGTGTTGTGTGTGTATGAATTAAAACACTATCCTAAAATACTTTTTAACTTTAAAATACTAGCTACACACTTAGAGTGGGTAAAAAACCCAGATTGGTAAACAGGAAGGACAGGTCATTCAAGGACATTTTGGAAACAAATTTGGTACCTGGATGTTGTAACAGAAAACTAAGCAATTTTAATTGCAATAATTGTATTTATTGCCCCTACATTATGGAGATTGGAGGGCTTTTCAGGTTGAACAATAGGGACATTTTTATTAATGGGCATTTTAACTGTAATAGCATTAATGTTGTATACATGGCAAAATGCCAACAATGTCTCATATTTCACATAGGAAAAACCTGTAGAAAATTCAAGAACAGAATTGGAGAGCATTTGGGCAACATCACAGCAAGAGGTTCTTGTGTTCGATTCTCGGCTGGAGTGCCTTATTTGTGGAGTCTGCATGTCCTCCCCACACTCGAGCGGCTTCCGAAAGACATGTGAATGGGAGTGCCTTCGCTGAATGTTGGGCGTCGGGCTGGCAACTCAGCACCATAAAAAAAAATCTACTGCCAATCATTAGCGGACCGGAGTTCCACTGTGGCGACCCCTAACCAGGAAAAGCCAAAAAGACAAACAACAACAACAACAAAATACAGTAGGTCAACTAGTGCCCTGAGTAGGCACGTACAGGACCAAAAAGAGCATATTTTTAAGTTCCTGGTAATACAACAGCTTAAAAAAGACATAGAGGGAAAATGTCTAGATATACATTTGGACATCAGTGAGCTGAAATGGCAACTGCATTTGAATGCTGTGGAGTATCCAGGAATTAATGAAATGACTAGCATAGCTAGTATTTTAAAGTTAAAAAGTATTTAGGATAGTGTTTTAATTCATATACACACAACACTTTTTTAGCATGCATAGGTTGAGTTTATATTATGTTTTACCTTTTATGTTTTAAAGTTTTCTATTAAATTAAACAATTAAACATGATTAATTGGGGTGGGGTACACACATAAAAATGGCTGGGATGTTACATTCATTTGTTCTGATGAAGTTCCTTGCAGTTGGGGAAGAAAGTGCTTAACTTGTGGAATATTGTTTAACGTGTGGTTTGAACTATTAAAGTGGTATATTTCTACATAGTGCCTGCTTGTTCCATTTGCTGGTTTGGTTCTTCAAACTGCTCTCAAAACTAAAACCATGCCCCCTTCTTCCGATGGCCTTCCAGCTGAATACCTAAAACTTGCAGCAGATTCTATAGCTCTTCCAATTAGCATTCTCATTAACCTATCAATCTCTGAATCATATGTCCCACAACTATGGAAAAACTCAATTACTCCCCTCCACAAAGGCAGTAACACCAGTGATCTATCTAACTACTGGCCCATCTCCATACTTTCTCCCCTATCTAACATTTTAGAAAAGTGTATTCATTCTCAATTGCTAAAACATCTCACAGACAATAACCTACTTTCACCCACCCAACATGGTTTTCAGCCAGCACATAGCACAACAACAGCCTTACTGTCATTTACCAACACTGTATACAAAGCTCTTGATGCAGGCCTATCATTTACCAGCACTGTATACAAAGCTCTTGATGCAGGCCTATCATTTACCAACACTGTATACAAAGCTCTTGATGCAGGCCTATCATTTACCAACACTGTATACAAAGCTCTTGATGCAGGCCTATCATTTACCAACACTGTATACAAAGCTCTTGATGCAGGCCTATCATTTACCAACACTGTATACAAAGCTCTTGATGCAGGCCTATCATTTACCAGCACTGTATACAAAGCTCTTGATGCAGGCCTATCATTTACCAACACTGTATACAAAGCTCTTGATGCAGGCCTATCATTTACCAACACTGTATACAAAGCTCTTGATGCAGGCCTATCATTTACCAACACTGTATACAAAGCTCTTGATGCAGGCCTATCATTTACCAACACTGTATACAAAGCTCTTGATGCAGGCCTATCATTTACCAACACTGTATACAAAGCTCTTGATGCAGGCCTATCATTTACCCACACTGTATACAAAGCTCTTGATGCAGGCCTATCATTTACCAGCACTGTATACAAAGCTCTTGATGCAGGCCTATCATTTACCAACACTGTATACAAAGCTCTTGATGCAGGCCTATCATTTACCAACACTGTATACAAAGCTCTTGATGCAGGCCTATCATTTACCAACACTGTATACAAAGCTCTTGATGCAGGCCTATCATTTACCAACACTGTATACAAAGCTCTTGATGCAGGCCTATCATTTACCAACACTGTATACAAAGCTCTTGATGCAGGCCTATCATTTACCAACACTGTATACAAAGCTCTTGATGCAGGCCTATCATTTACCAACACTGTATACAAAGCTCTTGATGCAGGCCTATCATTTACCAACACTGTATACAAAGCTCTTGATGCAGGCCTATCATTTACCAGCACTGTATACAAAGCTCTTGATGCAGGCCTATCATTTACCAACACTGTATACAAAGCTCTTGATGCAGGCCTATCATTTACCAACACTGTATACAAAGCTCTTGATGCAGGCCTATCATTTACCAACACTGTATACAAAGCTCTTGATGCAGGCCTATCATTTACCAACACTGTATACAAAGCTCTTGATGCAGGCCTATCATTTACCAACACTGTATACAAAGCTCTTGATGCAGGCCTATCATTTACCAACACTGTATACAAAGCTCTTGATGCAGGCCTATCATTTACCAACACTGTATACAAAGCTCTTGATGCAGGCCTATCATTTACCAGCACTGTATACAAAGCTCTTGATGCAGGCCTATCATTTACCAGCACTGTATACAAAGCTCTTGATGCAGGCCTATCATTTACCAACACTGTATACAAAGCTCTTGATGCAGGCCTATCATTTACCAACACTGTATACAAAGCTCTTGATGCAGGCCTATCATTTACCAACACTGTATACAAAGCTCTTGATGCAGGCCTATCATTTACCAACACTGTATACAAAGCTCTTGATGCAGGCCTATCATTTACCAACACTGTATACAAAGCTCTTGATGCAGGCCTATCATTTACCAACACTGTATACAAAGCTCTTGATGCAGGCCTATCATTTACCAGCACTGTATACAAAGCTCTTGATGCAGGCCTATCATTTACCAACACTGTATACAAAGCTCTTGATGCAGGCCTATCATTTACCAACACTGTATACAAAGCTCTTGATGCAGGCCTATCATTTACCAGCACTGTATACAAAGCTCTTGATGCAGGCCTATCATTTACCAACACTGTATACAAAGCTCTAGATGCAGGCCTATCATTTACCAACACTGTATACAAAGCTCTTGATGCAGGCCTATCATTTACCAACACTGTATACAAAGCTCTTGATGCAGGCCTATCATTTACCAGCACTGTATACAAAGCTCTTGATGCAGGCCTATCATTTACCAACACTGTATACAAAGCTCTTGATGCAGGCCTATCATTTACCAGCACTGTATACAAAGCTCTTGATGCAGGCCTATCATTTACCAGCACTGTATACAAAGCTCTTGATGCAGGCCTATCATTTACCAAACACTGTATACAAAGCTCTTGATGCAGGCCTATCATTTACCAGCACTGTATACAAAGCTCTTGATGCAGGCCTATCATTTACCAGCACTGTATACAAAGCTCTTGATGCAGGCCTATCATTTACCAGCACTGTATACAAAGCTCTTGATGCAGATCTATCATTTACCAACACTGTATACAAAGCTCTTGATGCAGGCCTATCATTTACCAGCACTGTATACAAAGCTCTTGATGCAGGCCTATCATTTACCAACACTGTATACAAAGCTCTTGATGCAGGCCTATCATTTACCAACACTGTATACAAAGCTCTTGATGCAGGCCTATCATTTACCAACACTGTATACAAAGCTCTTGATGCAGGCCTATCATTTACCAACACTGTATACAAAGCTCTTGATGCAGGCCTATCATTTACCAGCACTGTATACAAAGCTCTTGATGCAGGCCTATCATTTACCAACACTGTATACAAAGCTCTTGATGCAGGCCTATCATTTACCAGCACTGTATACAAAGCTCTTGATGCAGGCCTATCATTTACCAACACTGTATACAAAGCTCTTGATGCAGGCCTATCATTTACCAGCACTGTATACAAAGCTCTTGATGCAGGCCTATCATTTACCAGCACTGTATACAAAGCTCTTGATGCAGGCCTATCATTTACCAACACTGTATACAAAGCTCTTGATGCAGGCCTATCATTTACCAACACTGTATACAAAGCTCTTGATGCAGGCCTATCATTTACCAGCACTGTATACAAAGCTCTTGATGCAGGCCTATCATTTACCAGCACTGTATACAAAGCTCTTGATGCAGGCCTATCATTTACCAGCACTGTATACAAAGCTCTTGATGCAGGCCTATCATTTACCAACACTGTATACAAAGCTCTTGATGCAGGCCTATCATTTACCAGCACTGTATACAAAGCTCTTGATGCAGGCCTATCATTTACCAACACTGTATACAAAGCTCTTGATGCAGGCCTATCATTTACCAGCACTGTATACAAAGCTCTTGATGCAGGCCTATCATTTACCAACACTGTATACAAAGCTCTTGATGCAGGCCTATCATTTACCAGCACTGTATACAAAGCTCTTGATGCAGGCCTATCATTTACCAGCACTGTATACAAAGCTCTTGATGCAGGCCTATCATTTACCAGCACTGTATACAAAGCTCTTGATGCAGGCCTATCATTTACCAGCACTGTATACAAAGCTCTTGATGCAGGCCTATCATTTACCAGCACTGTATACAAAGCTCTTGATGCAGGCCTATCATTTACCAACACTGTATACAAAGCTCTTGATGCAGGCCTATCATTTACCAGCACTGTATACAAAGCTCTTGATGCAGGCCTATCATTTACCAACACTGTATACAAAGCTCTTGATGCAGGCCTATCATTTACCAACACTGTATACAAAGCTCTTGATGCAGGCCTATCATTTACCAGCACTGTATACAAAGCTCTTGATGCAGGCCTATCATTTACCAGCACTGTATACAAAGCTCTTGATGCAGGCCTATCATTTACCAACACTGTATACAAAGCTCTTGATGCAGGCCTATCATTTACCAACACTGTATACAAAGCTCTTGATGCAGGCCTATCATTTACCAGCACTGTATACAAAGCTCTTGATGCAGGCCTATCATTTACCAGCACTGTATACAAAGCTCTTGATGCAGGCC
This sequence comes from Protopterus annectens, assembly GCF_019279795.1. Taxonomy (NCBI): domain Eukaryota; kingdom Metazoa; phylum Chordata; order Ceratodontiformes; family Protopteridae; genus Protopterus; species Protopterus annectens. Next base: position 1,833,906,901 of record NC_056744.1, read on the forward strand.
TATCATTTACCAACACTGTATGCAAAGCTCTTGATGCAGGCCTATCATTTACCAGCACTGTATACAAAGCTCTTGATGCAGGCCTATCATTTACCAGCACTGTATACAAAGCTCTTGATGCAGGCCTATCATTTACCAACACTGTATACAAAGCTCTTGATGCAGGCCTATCATTTACCAACACTGTATACAAAGCTCTTGATGCAGGCCTATCATTTACCAGCACTGTATACAAAGCTCTTGATGCAGGCCTATCATTTACCAGCACTGTATACAAAGCTCTTGATGCAGGCCTATCATTTACCAGCACTGTATACAAAGCTCTTGATGCAGGCCTATCATTTACCAACACTGTATACAAAGCTCTTGATGCAGGCCTATCATTTACCAGCACTGTATACAAAGCTCTTGATGCAGGCCTATCATTTACCAGCACTGTATACAAAGCTCTTGATGCAGGCCTATCATTTACCAACACTGTATACAAAGCTCTTGATGCAGGCCTATCATTTACCAACACTGTATACAAAGCTCTTGATGCAGGCCTATCATTTACCAACACTGTATACAAAGCTCTTGATGCAGGCCTACTAACATCAGTGATGCTACTATACCTAACAAAAGTTTTTGATACAGTGTCCCACTCAAAACTACTTTTACAACCTGAGACCGTAAACTGCTCCCTGCACACTCTAACATGGTTCCATAACTATCTACACAACAGAAAACAATCTGTTAGATAGCAAAGTAAGCAATCCAATTAGATACTCAACAACACAGGCATTCCCCAAGGGTCTGTTCTTGGGCCCTTGCCTTTTAACATATTTGTTAATAATCTCCATAAAGCATCCCTGCAAAGTACACTCATTCAATACGTGGAGGATTCGACAATAATTACATCCTCTAACAACATCTCAGATCTCCTAAAGTAAACACAAAATGCATTTACTTCCATTGAATCCTGGCTTAACGAAGCTCAGCTGCTACTTAATCCCAAAAAATCAAAACTTTTACTCTTCACAACCAAACCTCTAACTCTAGACTTTAAAATATTCTCTCAAAACAATACAGAAATTGAAATTGTAAAAACAGCCAAACTACTTGGCATCACAGTTGATGACAAACTATCCTTTGAGAATCACATACTCAGCTCAATCAATAAGACCCATTTTAAGCTTGGCAAACTCTATAGGCATAAACTCTATTTGGACAAGTCTACCAAGTTGGAACTAGCTAATAGTCTACTTCTACCCTCCCTCCTCTATGGTTGCCCCATTTTCACTAACCTACACACATCTCTCCGGAACAAACTGCAGCTGTGCCACTATAAAGTAGCCAAGTTTGTCTCCAACATGCCAACTCGCACACATCATTGCCTGGCCATTAAATCTATAAACTTGTTTAGTTCCCTCATTACCTGCATTAATCCCAACTTACTGTCACCCACAAACTACTAAATAATCCAAACTACTGCCCGTCCCTTCAAACTATAATACAAACATACACCCCTACTCGGCATCGTAGGTCCTCTAACAAAAAACTCTTAACCATAACTAAACCCAACACAAGAGTTGGACAATGTCTCTATTCCCATGCCGTTGCCAAACTTTGGAATGTGCTCCCTCTCTCTATTACTCAACTAAACTCTTTAAAAACATTTGTATTTGCACTAAAAGAACACTATCTCAATAACCTTGTCTATTCTTGTAGTCATATAATTAAACCACCTTAAATGTTTTGGCCACTATACACTATAAATACTTTTACTAACTTAATATAATTGTAATTTACACCATCTGTCTTCGTATCCAATCTCTCTTGCTTGCTTTATTTCTGTGGCTGAATAAATAGAATTGATTAAACAGTATTCTTACTTATAGGTTCATAGGTTCATAGGTAGATACTAGGCTATCTGCCCTAGGGCATTTATAAGCCCAGCCAGAGTGTGTTTGGCTCTCACCTCCCTCTTAGATTTGTTAACTGTGCCTCTGTATAGTAGGTCACAGAAGATAGCCCTTTAAGGTTAGTTTACTGTGCCTCTGTCCAGCAGAGACACAGAAGAGATCCCAGGGGTAAACTTACAATCTTCCATCCACTCGTCAAGATTTCTCTTGAAGAGGGTCAGTGAGGGGCTCTGCCTAACATGGATTGGTATTTTGTTCCAGAGTGAGGGGAGCCTCTAGGATGTGAATCTGTCCCTCCAGCATGTCCTATTTATTGTTGTGCTGAGGTTGAAGTCCCTGGGATGTGTAGCTCTAAGGGATTTGGATTTCCTGAGGTGGAGCATGTCCATTAATTCCGGATTTGACATGGCCTTGTACGTCAGGCATAGATCACCTCTGAGTAGGCGGTAAGCAACTGAGTAGAGACGGTGGCCTAATGGTTGAGGTGTTTGCCTTACAAACACAAGGTACAGGGTTTGAGTCTCACAAGGTATAATTCTCTAGGCTTAAAATGGCTCACAAGGGCACTTAGCCTAGTACTAATCTATAATCTATAGAGCTGGAGTTTCTTTAGTCGAGCTGCATAGGGCATCTGTTTGAGTCCCATGATCCTCTTGGTGAGGTACTTTTGGGGTCTTTCCAGTTGCTGTAGGTGTCGGGTAAGGTACATCCCAAATGGGGCATTGTATTCAATTATGGGCCTGATGAGTGATGAGTAGAGGGGCACAATGACCTCTCTTGATCTAGATGTGAACCCTTTTGTGATAAGGTGGGCTATATAGAAAGTCTTTCTAACCACTTTGGCAATGTGATTGTCAAAGGAGAGCCTCTTTATGAGAATATATAAACAGAATTACTAAAAATCTAACAGACTGGGTTTATTTTCTTGTAATGTATACCTCTATAATATGTATTTGTCTTGTATATCTACTTCAATTTGTATTGTGTAAAACCTTTCTTGATTTCAAAGTTAAACTGATGTTATGTAAAAATTTCTGTGATTGTATGGAGCTTTTCTCCCCGGGCCTCCACTGAAAATGGGTCATTGGCCCTGTAGACTTTTCCGGTCAATAAATAATAAATAAATAAATAAATAAATAAATAAATAAACTCTATCAGGTAGCAAGTGAAGGACAGAAAGATAAAGAAGAATGTCAGGCACTCTTCATAAGGGATGCCAGCAACAACCTGCTCATCAGTCTACAGGACATTAAAGGCATATGGATGGAGTACTTCCAGAAGCTTCTGAAAGAGGAAAGCTCCACAGAAGCTGTACTGCCCCAGACACACCCTACAATGAAAAAGGCAGAAAAAGTAAGAACAGCACTAAGGAAAATGAATCCAGGGAAGGCATCAGGCTCAGATGAGGACACAGCAGATATGATCAAGATGTTGGGTGAGTTAGAGTAGAAATGGCTTCAGTGTGTACTCATAGTGCTATGGACAGAAATATATATCTCAGATGGCTGGAGAATAAGCATCCTGATGCCAGTGTCCAAGAACAAAGGGGACATTCACAGCTGTGGGCAGTACAGAGGTATCAAATGCCTGCCACACTGCATGAAAGTACTGGACAGGGTGATTGATAAACAAATAGTAGAAAGAAGACGGGAGATAAGCAGTGTGGATTCAAATCAGGATTCAGCACAGCTAACCCAGTGTTTGCATTGAGAAAGATAATTCAGAAGAAATTAGACATGAGAGAAGAGTCAAACTGGGCATTCCTAGCCTTGAAGAAACCATATGATAAGGTCCCAAGAAAGCTGATTTGGGTACGCCTGAGATGGATTAAAATTCCAGAATCACTGATAGAATATGTGTATGCTATGTGCAGGGACCCAACTGTACAAGTGTAAATAGTGTTTGGACTCACAGAGAGGTCCCAGTGGGAGTGGGTGTTCATCAGTTATGCGCCAGCAATGCTGTTCCTAATGGTGATGGACTGCATCAGCAAAGAGGTCAGAGAGGACAGATCAACAAAGCTACTGTAGGCAGGACATGAGGCATTACAAGAGACTCTGAACAAGAACATCGGCAAATGATAGAGGAATGAAATGCAAAACTGAAGGCTCATAGGATGAAACTCAGTACAGGTAAGACAGCTGTAATGGCAGTAAATCAGGGAAAGCAGAAGATGCAGAGGATTAAGGTAGAAGAAGGGAAAATAGTGAAACAGGGAGGAGCTTGAAGTATCTGGGTGGAGCTTGAAATATCTGGGTGGAGCTTGAAGTATTTGGGTGGAGCTTGAAGTATCTGGGTGGGCTGGTGGAGGAGAAGGATACTCGAAGTGGCTGCAGCCAGATGGCACAGAGTGTCAGGGCTTGTGTATGACAGAAGAATGTCAAAGAATCTGAAAAGGAAGGTGCATAAAATGGCAGTGTGACCAGTACTACTGTTATTTACAGACATCTGGGCATTGAAGCAGAGCAGTTGAGGAAGCGAGAGGTGATGGAAATAAAGTGCCTGATATCATTAGTAGGATGGACACTGTGGGACAGATAAAGAAATGAGGACATCAGAGCAGAAACCAAAGTAGCTCCATTGCAGCGAACGATAAAGAGAAGAGATTACAGGACTGTGGTCACATGTGCAGACAATCAAAAGGCAGTGGGGGTCAGGAAGAACGGAAGATGAAACAAAAACATCCAGCAAATGAATGGACTGCACGAGAAAAGACCTGTCACATCAGACATGACCATCAGAAAAGTTAGTAGACCACCACAAAATCAAGATGGATGTCCACAGCTGAGGCGACACCCCAACCCTATGTAGAATTATATATATGGGTGTACTAAAATTAAGCAAAACAACCAAAAGTCAAAGTAGTTAACGCTGACAACAAAAGGTTAACAAAAATGTTGACAAATCATGCATGTACCAAGGAATAAGTTCAGAGCATGGAAATGAAAAGCATTAAATAAAAAGTTAAAAACATGGCATTAGACCTAGGCAAGTTAGTATTTCCTATAAACAGGTACTGTTTGGGGCAAATGCACAATCCAATAAGGAATCGCCAAAGTAGAAAAATAGTTTATCAGTTTTGTTTCTGTTTAATCAAAAGACTTATTCAAAATAACAACTCATTAGAATGTTAGTAAACCATAATGAGAAACAAACTGCACTGTTACGTAAGGAAGTTGAATGCTTGAATAAACAGACTGAGGACTATCAATTTTCCATATCATCCACACCCATTATAATGATTCATCCATCGATTTGGAATAATTAGATGATGAATTATATTAAAAAACTACAAAGGGACTTATTACATTATTACAAAGGAGGAGCTGATGATTTCCAGGCAATAAAAATCTCAAAATAAATAAATAAATAAACAAACTGCCTATAAGAATCTTTATTTCAGTCATGTGATCATTAGTTCCTCAAAGTGCTAGGAAGTCAGAGAGGCATGAGCTAGAGAAGGAAGATCAGAGGAACAAATACGACCTAAAAGATAAGAAAGACGAGTCAACAATAGGAGTCATGCTGATACTGTTAAAATGAATCAACTTTTAGATCGGGAAGTGTTTCAAAGACTGCCAGTATGGATTACAAGGAAGTAAATCATATAAGGAACATTTGCAGTAGGCCTAGGCATTTCTGTAGTTTTGACGGTAAAACTGTTTCAGTTAATTCTCACTGTACTGAAAATGATAAAGTAATTTTTAAAATATATACTGTGACTAAGCAAGATGAACTGCTTAGCTTCAATTCTGGTGGCAGTTTAAGGAAAGAAATTCAGTTGATTCGCAGTACACAAATACAAGCAATGCTGTCAGAGGTACCGAGGTTAATATTAACCCACATGATGTTTACGACACAGTAGATATTAATGTTATAAATAACCCTTTTACAAACACAAAGGAAATTGTTTTAACAGTTGTTGAAACAGGATGAAATGAGCTGGAACTTTGTCACACTAACATCGATGAAGGAGATTGTTCAAATCTAAGTGTTGTTACTGCTCTGAATACTGAAACATTTATTTATAATACTGATTTATTTTTCATACAGGAAGGCAATAAATAAGAAGTGGTTAAATTTGGGGCAGACATAAACAAGTTCACAACATGGTGTTTTTAGGTGCCTGGTTAAAAACATGGATTAATTTTTTTGCATGTTACTATAAGAAAGCAGAATGTAATGGGTGCGTTACGGTGTCTATATCATATTATCGTATGATGCAAATAGCGAATGCTATTTCATCGTACCGATAATATCAAAACAACAAAATATTGAACAAACGGAACAGTGAATTTTTTCCCAGGGAAAAAATTCGCTGCTCTGTAAAAAAAAAAAAAAAAAAACTTAAACACAAATTTAAGTGGGGCATTGCCCCCCATGTAACATTCGATATTTAGTCCATTCAATAGCATCTTATAGACCCACACTACAGCCTAAAATATGCAGAAAGCACATCTTCAGCAACGGGTATTCAAGCGCTGAAATTTGCCACCTGATGTATGATAAACATAATATTATGTATACTGTAAAGGTGTCAGTATTAAAACAGAAGTCACAGTCTTTATCAAAAAAATACAGTCTTTGAACGATTTATTTTTTTATTCAGTGAATATAATATGGCAAACATAGACTGTATTTCAAAAGAGGTAAAAGGAAAAGAAGGCAGAAATAATATATGCCTGTACTAACACACAGGTCAAAGAGGATAGACAGTGACTTAATGGACAGGGAAATATCACATTTGGCCTGGAATTCTCAGTAGATAGCCAAAGCATAAAGAAGATTTTAAGTCACAATTGGAAACTATAGCTAGGAAATGCAGAAATATGAAAACACACAATCGTACACCTTCTCATCCTGTGTGTCCATGAATGTACTAATGTGCATGGGATGTGCACCCCCATCTTGGTATGTAGTAGGAAATGGTCAACTATTTACTCTCCTTACCCTGAGGGAAAGTAGCATATCAAACATTTAATCCATTCCTCCTCAAAGCACTCTCTAGAAAAAAATGGGCTTACTCCAAACCCCTAGCACTATTAATCATAGCTTTACCTTGTTGAAAGTGGTTAAGACAAGAGACGGTCATGGATGTCAATCCATACTGTGTCTGTTACATGAAGGATTTTATCCTGGTTTCATCAGTGCTTCCTGAATGGTACTTCTTATTCAGAATCTTAAACAGGTAGGAATCACCTGGATCCATACCTCTCAGCTTCTTGGCTAAAGATTTCTGGATAAAGCCAAAAAATAATGGGTGGGGGAATGGCTCAAAATCAGGTAAATTTTTTTGAAATAATAATGCAATTCACTTAAAAAAAGTTAACAGAAAAACAGGTTTTGCATCAACATGCATTTTCTGGACAAAAAGAAGCATGGAATTCTAATGTTTGGCATTACCGACTGGCTTTATTCATCAGTGATTTAATTGAAAATTAAATATTTTATGAGAGACAGGGCAAGCCTCTAATGGAAATCGACATTCTGCAAAATCTGGTGCAGCTGAGGTTTGCCTGGATCCTAAAAACAGGAAATAGATCCTAAAGACAGGAAATGGATATCGGGCGAAATGAGCAGGATAGACATACAATAATTTGCTTTCCTGTACTGAGATTTACTGACTCAGACAGCAGTGTTGCTCAAATATGTTGATAGATGATCTTTAATCAAGCTTAAGATAAAGAAATAAAACAACACATACTTGAACTGCTCTGTACTGTGTTAATTGTCAAGCCTGACTTTTGCTTTAAAAAATACAGCTGTGTTCATTTTCATTGCAAGACATCATAGGAACTATGCAAATTTCCTACGGAAAGTCACAAATATTTCCAAACTTAGTAACTCAGGCAGTACATAGTCAAACAGAAACAAAAACAAATCACAAATAATATCATGCACATATATATTTTTCAATATCACAGAGTAACAGTTTGCTCAGGCTAAATAAACATTTGGACAAAACATGTTTCATCACTATGCCACTGTAACTGTGACAGAGTTTTTATTCTTCAAAGATCAACAAGATATTGGAGCGCTAATAACATAGTGTGGTTTACAGACAAACCCCTAGTCTAGAAACTAAGAATCTTGTTTTACCAGGACACCAGTCACTACTAAAACAGTCACATCTTCTGTCATGTGTCTGGGTCTGTAGCAACCAGGACATATGCCAGGTCACAGAAGGTAGAATCATACATAACAGCATGATTAAGTAACCATTCATCAGGCACTGATAGTACTGTGAAAGATGCCATTTTGGTTTCAAATAGACATTTCTGGGAGGAGGAGTACATTATGAATTCCGAAGGGAGAATATGTATATCACTCCCACTAACTCTCTCTCTCTCTCTCTCTCTCTATATATATATATATATATATATATGGGTCTACTATGGTTGATTGAAAATGAAATTACTAGGACCACTTCACTGAAAACTCACTTGACTGAAACTCATTTCATTGAAAGTCATAAATTTCATTTTCCCCACTGTAGTGCAACCATGGAGTTAGTATATAAAGTAAGGGGGGGTGGGGGGCACAGCCCCCCTCATTGGGGGGTGTGGGGGGCAAAGACCCAAGTTGATAGCAATCTCTCATTTGACAACCACGTGGCCAAAGTGGTTAGAAAAACATTTTATATAGCCCACCTAATCATGAAGGGATTCACATCTAGATCAGGGGAGGTCATCGTGCCTCTTTACT
>NC_056744.1:1833923009-1833955523 GCF_019279795.1 Protopterus annectens
CACTTAGTGAGACCACCAAGTGAGTGTTTAACAGGTAGACTTGTTGCCTCAAAGGTGTGTGGATGGCATACCTACAGGATGATAAAATTACAAACACATTCAGATGCACCAATGGCGTGGTACATTCAAGGGGTTTTGTGACTGAGGTAATGATAGTTCTGAATGCAAACTTGGAATCAGAGTTCCTGCTGAAGTACAAAACATCAAAGTAACACAGACAGGGTAAGCCATCAAGCAGATTTGTTGATTCTGCCAGTGTTTTTGTGGTTAGTTATGAAAACACTTACATATCTTGCCATGTCATTTTCTGTACTGAAGTCCCTGTGTGGGTTTTGAAGCAGAGTCCTGCTTGATACACTGTATTCTGTGAAGGAAAATTTCTGACGTGGCTTTGTGTGTCACCTTGCCACTGGGGTGTGAATTCTCTCTTTTGTGAACTCAATTCCTAAAGCATTCTTTACCTGTAACATAATACATGTCAGAGCTTCCTCCAGGAAGCAGAGTGCCCTTTGTTGATGAAACATTGAGTTCTTGCTTGACTTGCTTTTAGACTGCCTGGCAGTGAAGGCAGAAGCAGAGCTGCGCTATTGTGTTAAGTCATAAGTTACTTACAACGCGCATAGAAATTTTCAGTTGGTAGGGACACCACCTTGCCTGTACAGTGGCTTGCACAGCAATGCACTGCAGAGATTTACAGAGAAATAAACTGGTCTTGTCACTAGGCAACCTGAAGTAACTCCTGTCAGCTCAAGGACAACTAGGCCCTTGCTACAGACCAGTCTGGTGAAATCCAGCTTTCAAAGGATGTGAGAGACGTCAGAGGAAATAAACTTCATTTCTTCAGAGTCAATCCAGCTTGTGAAGCTGCTACAGCCGAAAAAAGCAAGAAAGGTGATTCTAGGGGGCTGCTTTCCATAAGAAAAAGAAAAATGCAATTTTTAAATGCCATTGTGGACATAGGTTGAATGAAGTCTAAGCCTTAGAATCAAAGTTTTTGAAGTCACACATAATTTTAGAATCTAGAGTATTACTTGGAATTTGGGCAATCAAATTTTGAGAACAAGAGCTGGCTTTTGCAAATAATTGGAATGACTGGATCAGAATGCAGGTAACCGATTCTAAACTGGAGGGTACCCACCCTTCAAACCATCTCAAATTCCATACGCACATTCATCACTCTGTCCCCAAGAACTGAACACCACTGCAAAACCACTGAAAAGGCTAACCTGCTACCTCTGAAACAATGTGATGCCTTTTTGCTCACCTCTCAACTGTTTAAACTTAAGAATGAGATCTTCTTCCCACTAGCCTCCAAACTAATTAGGGCTGCACCAGCATGCAACCTTAGAAGTCTTAACCACTCTGATCCTGTCCTACAAACCCCCTAAGATGCACTTGAGTGCAAACCACACCTTGTCAGTCCTTTGTCCAAAACTTCAGGAATCTGTCCCTCTTTCCTTAAAGATCATTTCTCTTACCTCGGTTCCCAATAAGAACTAAAAAGACATTACAAGAGTCAAGGAAAATGCAACTGCTATCTGATCGTATAACTTTACCCCTTCCTAACTTACTTCTCACAACACACCTTGATCTGACTCTGCTTTTTATTGCAATTTTCTGCATGACAGCTCTGATATCCACTCTGTATGTAATGCACGTATGTATCATGTTTTGTTGGTCCCTCTGTATATAATGCAATGAGTATATAGCAGTTGATCTAAGAGACCAAACATCTCAACAGAAATCATCTAACACAGATGATCTAAACACACATCATGTAAACCATCATAACTCAAAAAAAAAACAGAATGAATTTTGAAGGGGGTAAGCCCACTCAACTCCCGCACTTCTATATGCCATCTGTACAGTGGAATACAGGAAAACAAAACATGTGAAGCACGACCCCACCTCATAAAACCTAGAACACTGTGATAAAGCAAACTGAGATATTATAAATATATTAGAAATCTCATAACAGTGATCAAACAATCATACAATTTTATTATCAGCGTTATAAATGGCAAGTAGGGGGGGTACATAAAATAAGCACAAGGGGGCTATAATTTATTGGAGAAAGACAGCAAAAGAACCAATGGATTGGGAGCAAATAATTAGGGAGAGAAGAGCGAGAGTGGGATACGGCCAACAAGTATGGCCTGTGAGTTGGAGACTGCCTTCCCTATCAGGGATTGATAATAGAGACAGTGAAAGAGAAAGGTGTAGGGGAGTGGTAACTGAAACCCAGCTCTGGCGTAGCTTATAACTGAGTGAAGAACTGATACTGAGGCAAAAAAGGGGCTGATTAGTAGGACATATAAAATAATGCATGATAACAATAAAACAATGAAAACAAGTTGGAAAAGATTTAGAAATGAGAAGGATAAAACAATATGCAAAGAAAAAATGGGACCGTATTTGTATGACTGTCGAGTCTACAACAAATCCAGAAGTTTACAATTTTTGTAAGAAAGCATTTGTATATGTATTTGTATATGCCATGTGTAGATGGGAATTGCTGGAGGTGTGATGGGAACGAGAGGGGTACCTGAGAACATGTTTTTTGGGAATGTGACAAGCTGACAGATTTTAGAAATTCCCTATTGGGTACTTTGTCAGAAATGTTGGGATGCAAATTATTTTAACTAAGGAAATTATTCTTTTTGAGCTGGGATATAGAAACTGAATTGCCTAGAAGTAGTAATGCCTTACAAAGTTTAATGCTGTTGGCTGCCATAAAAAGCAATTCATAGAAAATGGAAATCAGAAACATAACCAACAGTAATAGAATTGTTGAATGTTGTAAAGCAGATATAAGAACTGGAGGTGTGATCTTTAAATAAGGGAAGGAGTAAACTATGCAGAAAATAATGGAATTTGTGGGAACAAGACATGCAGAATAATATTCAGGAGGAGGAGTGAGGTTTAAAGGAAGGCAGGATATGATCAATTTATGTCATGTTAAACTGAATAATTGACAATACAAAAATCATATTTGTATAATGCTTCAAAATGATTTTTTAATGTTTTTTCTCTTTTAAAATTGAATATGTACTCATGTCGCTGTGTAATGTATGATGTTAACACAGATGTTTCTAAATAAGATACATGCTGACACGTCTTCATCTTTCCACTTTACAAGAGCAATGTCACTCTTAGTTAGCGGTTTTATTATCTGATTGTATATTATTCACGAACTGCTTAGCCTCACACCAGCACCCTTAGTTACCCATTCCTGACTGATTATCTATGTTAGGCTCTCACTACACAGCAGTTAACAGACAGTCTAAAGACAGGCCTTCATTTCATGGAGTCCCTACGTTGGGATATAAAATAAATGAATTAGATGAGGTTTCAGCACAACTCCAGGCATTCTTTAGTACAGTCTTGCATCTGACCTAGACGGAGAGCTTTTCGTCACGGTAGTGTAACTGTTAGATGTTCTCCTTAAGTCAGTAGACAACACCCTAAAGCAGACTGCAAGTAAAAACCTTTCTGGTATTCCCAGGTCATATGCCCACTGCTATTCTCATGGAAACTAACTCTAGTAAATTTTCAACATGATCTTTGCAGGATTTGGGATCAAACAGTAGATTAAATGGATCACTTTGTAGGGTCACAGTTTCATAGGCTTATGACCACAGGGGCTTTTTAAGCCTAGCCCTGCATCCCAAAGTTCTGACAATTTATGGTACCCTTGGTATGTTTAAGCAGAGACTTGGGAGATTAAACATAGGATCATATGATAATGGTAGATTACTAGGCTATTGATCCAGAGGCCATTTTTAGCCTAGCCGTTCCAACCCAATGCAATACTGTTGAAGTACTAGTCAATACCCAATATTGTATTTAGTAATGACTGCCCATGTCCAGGAGGGTTGTGGACACTATCCCCAGTAAGAATTTACAGTGCCCCATCCACTCATCCAGGTTCCTCTTGAATAGTGTCATAGAGGTGCTCTGCTTCACATGAATTAGTAGCAAGCAAGTGCCCGAGACCATTTTAAGGTTAGCCAATTTCCCTTCCTAAGGTAAGAATCAAACCCTGTACTTTGTGTCTGTGAGGTTAACAACTTAACCGTTATACCAACCTCCAACCCCTCTATTTCTCAGATCCCACTTTTTTTACAATGGACCTAAACTGGTAGTGCAGATGGTACAGTCAAATGTGAGCAGCTCTGTCCTACTTCCTGATGCCCGAAGGTTTGGAAGCAGTAGGAGCTATTTACCTTTTGGACCCGTCAGGGGCCAAATGTGAGCAGCTCTGTCCTATTTCCTGATGCCCGAAGGTTTGGAAGCAGTAGGAGCTATTTACCTTTTGGACCCGTCAGGGGCCAAATGTGAGCAGCTCTGTCCTAGTTCCTGATGCCCGAAGGATTGGAAGCAGTAAGAGCTATTTACCTTTTGGACCCGTCAGGGGCCAAATGTGAGCAGCTCTGTCCTAGTTCCTGATGCTCGAAGGTTTGGAAGCAGTAGGAGCTATTTACCTTTTGGACCCGTCAGGGGCCAAATGTGAGCAGCTCTGTCCTACTTTGTGATGCCCAAAGGTTTGGAAGCAGTAGGAGCTATTTACCTTTTGGACCCGTCAGGGGCCAAATGTGAGCAGCTCTGTCCTACTTCCTGATGCCCGAAGGTTTGGAAGCAGTAGGAGCTATTTACCTTTTGGACCCGTCAGGGGCCAAATGTGAGCAGCTCTGTCCTACTTCCTGATGCCTGAAGGTTTGGAAGCAGTAGGAGCTATTTACCTTTTGGACCCATGAGGGGCGAAATGTGAGAAGCTCTGTCCTACTTCCTGATGCCTGAAGGTTTGGAAGCAGTAGGAGCTATTTACCTTTTGGACCCATCAAGGGCCAAATGTGAGCAGCTCTGTCCTACTTCGTGATGCCCGAAGGTTTGGAAGCAGTAGGAGCTATTTACCTTTTGGACCCGTCAGGGGCCAAATGTGAGCAGCTCTGTCCTACTTCGTGATGCCCGAAGGTTTGGAAGCAGTAGGAGCTATTTACCTTTTGGACCCGTCAGGGCTCTGAAATCAGTCTACTATGAGAATAAGAACACACATCAATCTAAAAAGTATGTTGGCAGTAATTATAGCATGGAAGGCATTCAAAAATGGTGTACATCTATGAATACTTCAGGTACACACTGACACCTGAATACTTCAGGTACACACTGACACCTGAATACTTCAGGTACACACTGACACCTGAATACTTCAGGTACACACTGACACCTGAATACTTCAGGTACACACTGACACCTGAATACTTCAGGTACACACTGACACCTGAATACTTCAGGTACACACTGACACCTGAATACTTCAGGTACACACTGACACCTAACCTGGCATGTAATTCAGAACATCTATGAATACTTCAGGTACACACTGACACCTAACCTGGCATGTAATTCAGAACATCTATGAATACTTCAGGTACATACTGACACCTGAATACTTCAGGTACACACTGACACCTGAATACTTCAGGTACACACTGACACCTGAATACTTCAGGTACACACTGACACCTAACCTGGCATGTAATTCAGAACATCTATGAATACTTCAGGTACATACTGACACCTAACCTGGTATGTAATTCAGAACATCTATGAATACTTCAGGTACATACTGACACCTAACCTGGCATGTAATTCAGAACATCTATGAATACTTCAGGTACACACTGACACCTAACCTGGCATGTAATTCAGAACATCTATGAATACTTCAGGTACACACTGACACCTGAATACTTCAGGTACACACTGACACCTGAATACTTCAGGTACACACTGACACCTGAATACTTCAGGTACACACTGACACCTGAATACTTCAGGTACACACTGACACCTGAATACTTCAGGTACACACTGACACCTGAATACTTCAGGTACACACTGACACCTGAATACTTCAGGTACACACTGACACCTGAATACTTCAGGTACACACTGACACCTGAATACTTCAGGTACACACTGACACCTAACCTGGCATGTAATTCAGAACATCTATGAATACTTCAGGTACACACTGACACCTAACCTGGCATGTAATTCAGAACATCTATGAATACTTCAGGTACATACTGACACCTGAATACTTCAGGTACACACTGACACCTGAATACTTCAGGTACACACTGACACCTGAATACTTCAGGTACACACTGACACCTGAATACTTCAGGTACACACTGACACCTAACCTGGCATGTAATTCAGAACATCTATGAATACTTCAGGTACATACTGACACCTAACCTGGCATGTAATTCAGAACATCTATGAATACTTCAGGTACATACTGACACCTAACCTGGCATGTAATTCAGAACATCTATGAATACTTCAGGTACACACTGACACCTAACCTGGCATGTAATTCAGAACATCTATGAATACTTCAGGTACACACTGACACCTGAATACTTCAGGTACACACTGACACCTGAATACTTCAGGTACACACTGACACCTGAATACTTCAGGTACACACTGACACCTGAATACTTCAGGTACACACTGACACCTGAATACTTCAGGTACACACTGACACCTGAATACTTCAGGTACACACTGACACCTGAATACTTCAGGTACACACTGACACCTGAATACTTCAGGTACACACTGACACCTAACCTGGCATGTAATTCAGAACATCTATGAATACTTCAGGTACATACTGACACCTAACCTGGCATGTAATTCAGAACATCTATGAATACTTCAGGTACACACTGACACCTAACCTGTCATGTAATTCAGAACATCTATGAATACTTCAGGTACACACTGACACCTGAATACTTCAGGTACACACTGACACCTGAATACTTCAGGTACACACTGACACCTGAATACTTCAGGTATACACTGACACCTGAATACTTCAGGTACACACTGACACCTGAATACTTCAGGTACACACTGACACCTGAATACTTCAGGTACACACTGACACCTGAATACTTCAGGTACATACTGACACCTAACCTGGCATGTAATTCAGAACATCTATGAATACTTCAGGTACATACTGACACCTAACCTGGCATGTAATTCAAAACATCTATGAATACTTCAGGTACACACTGACACCTAACCTGTCATGTAATTCAGAACATCTATGAATACTTCAGGTACACACTGACACCTGAATACTTCAGGTACACACTGACACCTGAATACTTCAGGTACACACTGACACCTGAATACTTCAGGTACACACTGACACCTGAATACTTCAGGTACATACTGACACCTAACCTGGCATGTAATTCAGAACATCTATGAATACTTCAGGTACACACTGACACCTAACCTGGCATGTAATTCAGAACATCTATGAATACTTCAGGTACACACTGACACCTAACCTGGCATGTAATTCAGAACATCTATGAACACTTCAGGTACACACTGACACCTAACCTGGCATGTAATTCAGAACATCTATGAATACTTCAGGTACACACTGACACCTAACCTGGCATGTAACTCAGAACATCTATGAATACTTCAGGTACACACTGACACCTAACCTGGCATGTAACTCAGAAACAAGCCAAGCAGCATAAGCCTGTGACACCTTTACAGATTAGTCACACAGTTTTGGGAACCAATATTATTCATGGATCTGCAATTAAAAGCAGCTCGCCTGCTAGGCATATATAATGTTTTTGCAGTGAATCTAAGTCAGGTAGTTCATCTGAAAAATGAATGGCAGCTTCATCTCCACGTGCTCCAGGATCTGAACTTTGCCGAGGAAGCAGCAGAACAGGGACTTTTTTGTCATTCTGGAAAATGCTTATTTATCTAAGGTCTCGCAATGCCCTGCCCAGAACTTGAGAAGACAATCTGCTTTATGTTTTCCTGTAGGTCAAATTATTCTTTAAAAGGTAGCAAAAGAGCGAGCTCATATGATCTTGGTAGCTCTGTTCCGGCACTCGCAACTGAGGTTCTCAGACCTTAAAGACAAAGCTTCAGACTTTATTCATCTCCCATATTCCCATTCTCTGCCAATGACAAGGTAAGATTCTGCATCTGTCAGCCAATTGGCTGCATTTCACAGCTTTGATGGTTCAGTTTCTGATTCCAAGTAGAGAACAAATCACAGTTAAGTTGGCTGCATATTGGATGAGCGATGCATGAGTGGTTGAGAGATGGAGGTTATTAGTATATATAGAGAACAGGACTGGGCCTAAGATAGAGCCTTGGGGCACTCCAAAGACTCCTGGTAATAGGGGTGATAAGGTCTGCTGCCATGAGACTGCTTGTTGACGTCCTGTGAGGTAATCTTTGAACCAAGCTCGGGTGGAATTACAAAATCTGAGAGGGTTGTAGAAGGTGAGTATGGGAGACCATATCAAAGGCTTTTGACAGGTCCGAGAAGATAGAAGAGGCAGAGTGATTGTTGCTTCTGTGAAGACTGATGAGGTTAGTAAATGACAATAGTGCGGTTTATGGAATGTCCTAAAACCATGTTGGGTATTGGTTAGTAGTTTGTTATTAAGCAAGTAGTCTGTGAACTGCTTATGAATGACTCTTTCTAGAATTTTAGAAAGTGGTGACAATATTGCAATTGGTCGATAGTTGTTTAGATCAGTTGATGGGCCAGTTTTATGTAGGGGAATGATGTATGCGGTTTTCCACATAGAATGGACCTGGTGCTCAGCTAATGATCTGTTGATTAGTATTGATATAGGGTATGTTATGCCATCTGCTGTTAGCTTTATGTTTTCTGTGGGTAGACTGTTGGCAGCTAATGTCGTTGGCTTTAAGTTTTTTCAGAGATTTTTGATGGTATCAGTTGCTACTGGTTGCAATGAGATGGTGGATGTGATGTTTGGTGTTGGGAAGGGACATGCTTGCAGATTTTCTGCAGGGATGGTATGTATATGGTCAAGCATACAGGTAGATTGCAGTGGATGATGTGTACATCATAACACATGCAGGCAGATTGTCTGCATCAGACAGTGTGTACATGCTAACATATGCGGGCAGATTGTCTGTAGTGGATGATGTGCACATGGTCACACATGAAGGCGGATTGCCTGCAGTGGTTGGTGAGTACACAGTAAGACATGCAGGCAAATTGTCTGCAGTGGGTGGTGTGTATATGGTCAAATGTGCAGGCAGGTTGTCTGCAGTGGATGATGTGTGCATGTTCTGTAATAGATACTATCACTGGAAACATTGTCGCTGCATGGAGACAATTACCGGGCTAGTGGCCATGTAATAAATACTGTCACTGGAAACATTGTTGCTAAATAGAGACAATCACCAGGGAAGTGGCCATGTAATAGAAACTGTCACTGGAACAATTGTCACTGCATGGAGAAAATCACCAAGGAAGTGGGCGTGTAATAGATCCTGTCACTGGAAACATTGTCGCTGCATGGAGACAATCACTGGGGAAGTGGCCATGTAATAGATACTGTCACTGGAAACATTGTCGCTGCATGGAGACAATCACTGGGGAAGTGGCTGTGTTATAGATACTGTCACTGGAAACATTGTTGCTGCATGGAGACAATCACCGGGGAAGTGGCTGTGTAATAGATACTGACACTGGAAACATTGTCACTGCATGGAGACAATCACCGGGGAAGTGGTCGTGTAATAGATACTGTCACTGGAAACATTGTTGCTGCATGAAGACAATCACCGGGGAAGTGGCCATGTAATAGATACTGTCACTAGAAACATTGTCGCTGCATGGAGACAATCATCAGGGAAGTAGCCGTATAATAGATACTGTCACTGGAAGCATTTTCACTGCATGGAGGCAATCACCGGGGGTGGCCATGTAATAGATACTGTCACTGGAAACATTGTTGTTGCATGGAGGCAATCACCAGGGAAGTGGCTGTGTAATAGATACTGTCACTGGAAACATTGTCGCTGCATGGAGACAATCACTGGGGAAGTGGCCATGGAATAGATACTGTCACTGGAAGCATTGCTGCTGTATGAAGACAATCACTGGGGAAGTGGCCATGTAATAGATACTGTCACTGGAAACATTGTCGCTGCATGGAGACAATCACCGTGGAAGTAGCCGTGTAATAGATACTGTCACTGGAAACATTGTCACGGCATGGAGACAATCACTGGAGAAGTGGCCGTGTAATAGATACTGTCACTGGAAACATTGTCGCTGCATGGAGACAATCACTGGGGTAGTGGTCATGTAATAGATACTGTCACTGGAAACTTTGTCACCGCATGGAGACAATCACCAGGGAAGTGGCCGTGTAATAGATACTTTCACTTTAAACATTGTCGCTGCATAGAGACAATCACTGGGGAAGTGGCCATGTAATAGATAGTCACTGGAAACATTGTCGCTGCATGGAGACAATCACCGGGGAAGTGGCTGTGTTATAGATACTGTCACTAGAAGCATTGTCGCTGCATGGAAACAATCACCGGGGCAGTAGCCGTGTAACAGATACTGTCACTGGAAGCATTATCACTTCATGGAAAAAATCACCGGGAAAGTGGACATATAATAGATAGTGTCACTAGAAACATTGTCTCTGCATGGAGACAATTACCATGGAAGTAGCCGTGTAATAGATACTGTTACTGGAAACATTGTCACTGCATGGAGACAATCGCTGGGGAAGTGGCTGAGTAATCGATACTATCACTTGAAACATTGTCGCTGCATGGAGACAATCACTGGGGTAGTGGCCATGTAATAGATACTGTCACTGGAAACTTTGTCACTGCATGGAGACGATCACTGGGGAAGTGGTCGTGTAATAGATACTGTTAATAGAAATACTGTCACTGCATGGAGGCAATCACTGGGGAAGTGGCCATGTAATAGAAACCTACTGGAAACATTGTCACTGCATGGAGACAATCACTGGGGAAGTGGCTGTGTATGTGATACTGTCACTGGAAACATTGTTGCTGCATAGAGACAATCACCAGGGAAGTGGCCATGTAATAGAAACTGTCACTGTAAACATTGTCACTGTATAGAGACAATCACCAAGGAAGTGACCATGTAATAGAAACTGTCACTGGAAACATTGTCACTGCATGGAGACAATCACTGTGGAAGTGGCCATATAATAGATACTGTCACTGGAAACATTGTCGCTGCATGGAGACAATCATCGGGGAAGTGGCTGTGTTGTAGATACTGTCACTGGAAACACTGTCACGGCATGGAGACAATCACTGAGGAAGTGGCCGTGTAATAGATACTGTCACTGGAAACATTGTCGCTGCATGAAGACAGTCACCGGGGAAGTGGCCGTGTAATAGATACTGTCACTGGAAACATTGTCGCTGCATAGAGACAATCACGGGGGAGGTGGCCATGTAATAGATACTGTCACTGGAAATGTTGTCGCTGCATGGAGAAAATCACTGGGGAAGTGGCCATGTAATAGATACTGTCACTGGAAATATTGTCGCTGCATGGATACAATCACCGGGGAAGTGGCTGTGTTATAGATACTGTCACTGAAAACATTGTCACTGCATTGAAACAATCACCGGGGAAGTAGCTGTGTAATAGATACTGTCACTGGAAGCATTATCACTGCATGGAGACAATCACCGGGAAAGTGGCCATGTAATAGATACTGTCACTGGAAGCATTGTCACTGTATGGAGACAATCACCATGGAAGTAGCTGTGTAATAGATGCTGTCAGTGGAAACATTGTCACTGCATGGAGACAGTCACTGGGGAAGTGGCTGTGTAATAGATACTGTCAGTGGAAACATTGTCGCTGCATGGAGACAATCACTGGGCTAGTGATCATGTAATAGACACTGTCACTGAAAACTTTGTCACTGTATGGAGACAATCACCGGGGAAGTGGCCATGTAATACATACTGTCACTGGAAACATTGTCGCTGCATGGAGACAATCACTGGGGAAGTGGTCGTGTAATAGATACTGTTAATAGAAACATTGTCACTGCATGGAGACAATCACTGGGGAAGTGGCCATGTATTTGATACTGTCACTGTAAACATTGTCGCTGCATAGAGACAATCACCAGGGAAGTGGCCATGTAATAGAAACTGTCACTGGAAACATTGTCGCTGCATGGAGACAATCACCAAGGAAGTGACCATGTAACAGATACTGTCACTGGAAACATTGTCGCTGCATGGAAACAATCATCGGGGAAGTGGCTGCATTGTAGATACTGTCACTGGAAACATTGTCATTGCATGAAGACAATCACCGAGAAGTGGCTGTGTAATAGACACTTTCTCTGGAAGCATTGTCACTGCATGGAGACAATCACCGGGAAGGTGGCCATGTAATAGATACTGTCACTGGAAATGTTGTCGCTGCATGGAGAAAATCACTGGGGAACTGGCCATGTAATAGATACTGTCACTTGAAACATTATCGCTGCATGGAGACAATCACCGAGGAAGTGGCCGTGTAATAGATAATGTCACTGGAAATATTGTCGCTGCAAGGAGACAATCACTGGGGAAGTGGCCATGTAGTACATACTGTCTCTGGAAACATTGTCACTGCATGGAGACAATCACCATGAAAACAGCCATGTAATAGATGCTGTCACTGGAAACATTGTCACTGCATGGAGGCAATCACTGGGGAAGTGGCTGTGTAATAGATACTGTCACTGGAAACATTATTACTGCATGGAGACAATCACCGGGAAAGTGGCCATGTAATAGATACTGTCACTGGAAACATTGTCACTGCATGGAGACAATCACCATGGAAGTAGCTGTGTAATAGATACTGTCACTGGAAACATTGTCACTGCATGGAGACAGTCATTGGGGAAGTGGCTGTGTAATAGATACTGTCACTGGAAACATTGTCGCTGCATGGAGGCAATCACTGGGCTAGTGGCCATGTAATAGATACTGTCACTGAAAACTTTGTCACTGCATGGAGACAATCACCGGGGAAGTGGCCATGTAACAGATACTGTCACTGGAAACATTGTCGCTGCATGGAGACAATCACTGGGGAAGTGGCCATGTAATAGAAACCTACTGGAAACATTGTCACTGCATGGAGACAATCACTGGGGAAGTGGTCATGTATTTGATACTGTCACTGGAAACATTGTTGCTGCATAGAGACAATCACCAGGGAAGTGGCCATGTAATAGAAACTGTCACTGGAAACATTATCGCTGTATAGAGACAATCACCAAGGAAGTGACCATGTAATAGAAACTGTCACTGGAAACAATGTCACTGCATGGAGACAATCTCCAGGGAAGTGGCCATGTAATAGAAACTGTCACTGGAAATATTGTCGCTGCATGGAGACAATCACCAAGGAAGTGACCATGTAATAGATACTGTCACTGGAAACATTGTTGCTGCATGGAGAAAATCACCATGGAAGTGGCCATGTAATAGATACTGTCACTGGAAACATTGTTGCTGCATGGAAACAATGATCAGGGAAGTGGCTGCGTTGTAGATACTGTCACTGGAAACATTGTCACTGCATGAAGACAATCACCGGGGAAGTGGCTGTGTATTAGATACTGTCTCTGGAAGCATTGTCACTGCATGGAGACAATCACTGGGGAGGTGGCCATGTAATAGATACTGTCACTGGAAATGTTGTCGCTGCATGGAGAAAATCACTGGGGAACTGGCCATGTAATAGATACTGTCACTTGAAACATTATTGCTGCATGGAGACAATCACAGAGGAAGTGGCCGTGTAATAGATAATGTCATTGGAAATATTGTCGCTGCAAGGAGACAATCACTTAGGAAGTGGCCATGTAATAGATACTGTCACTGGAAACATTATCACTGCATGGAGACAATCACAGAGGAAGTGGCCATGTAATAGATACTGTCACTGGAAACATTGTCGCTGCATGGAGACAATCACCATGGAAGCAGCCGTGTAATAGATACTGTCACTGGAAACATTGTCACTGCATGGAGGCAATCACTGGGGACGTGGCTGTGTAATAGATACTGTCACTGGAAACATTGTCGCTGCATGGAGACAATCACTGGGGTAGTGGCCATGTAATAGATACTGTCACTGGAAACTTTGTCACTGCATGGAGACAATCATCGGGGAAGTGACCATGTAATACATACTGTCTCTGGAAACATTGTCACTCTTGGAGACAATCACCGGGGAAGTGGTGATGTAATAGATACTGTCACTGGAAACATTGTCGCTGCGTGGAGACAATCACTGGGGAAGTGGCCGTGTAATAGATACTGTTAATAGAAACATTGTCACTGCATGGAGACAATCACTGGGAAAGTGGCCATGTAATAGAAACCTACTGGAAACGTTGTCACTGCATGGATACAATCACTGGGGAAGTGGCCACATATTTGATACTGTCACTGAAAACATTGTGGCTGCATGGAGACAATCATTGGGGAAGTGGCCATGTAATAGATACTGTCACTGGAAACATTGTTGCTGCATGGAGACAATCACCGGGGAAGTGGCCCTGTAATAGATACTGTTAATAGAAACATTGTCACTGCATGGAAACAATCACCGAGGAAGTGGCTGTGTAATAGATACAGTCACTTGAAACACTGTCACTGCATGGAGACAATCACCAGGGAAGTGTCCATGTAATTGATACTGTCACTGGAAACACTGTCACTGCATGGAGACAATCACCAGGGAAGTGGCCGTGTAATAGATACTGTCACTTGAAACATTATCACTGCATGGAGACAATCACCGAGGAAGTAGCCGTGTAATAGATACTGTCATTGGAAATATTGTCGCTGCATGGAGACAATCACTGGGGAAGTGGCCATGTAATAGATACTGTCACTGGAAACATTGTCGCTGCATGGAGACAATCACCGGGGAAGTGGCCATGTAATAGATACTGTCACTGGAAACATTGTTGCTGCATGGAGACAATCACTGAGAAAGTGGCCGTGTAATAGATACTGTCACTGGAAACATTGTCGCTGCATGGAGACAATCACCATGGAAGTAGCTGTGTAATAGATACTGTCACTGGAAACATTGTAACTGCATGGTGACAATCACTGGGGAAGTGGCTGTGTAATAGATACTGTCACTGGAAACATTAATGCTGCATGGAGACAACCACTGTAGTAGTGGCCATGTAATAGATACTGTCACTGGAAACTTTGTCACTGCATGGAGACAATCATCGGGGAAATGGCCATGTAATAGATATTGTCACTGGAAACATTGTCGCTGCATGGAGACAATCACCGGGGAAGTGGCCCTGTAATAGATACTGTTAATAGAAACATTGTCACTGCATGGAGACAATCACTTGGGAAGTGGCCATGTAATAGAAACCTACTGGAAACATTGTCTCTGCATGGAGACAATCACTGGGGAAGTGGCTGTGTATTTGATACTGTCACTGGAATCATTGTCGCTGCATAGAGACAATCACCAGGGAAGTGGCCATGTAATAGAAACTGTCACTGGAAACATTGTCGCTGCATAGAGACAATCACCAGTGAAGTGGCCATGTAATAGAAACTGTCACTGGAAACATTGTCACTGCATGGAGACAATCACCATGGAAGTGACCATGTAATAGATACTGTCACTGGAAACATTGCCGCTGCATGGAGACAATCACCGTGGAAGTGACCATGTAATAGATACTGTCACTGGAAACATTGTCGCTGCATGGAGACAATCATCGGGAAAGTGGCTGTGTTGTAGATACTGTTACTGGAAGCATTGTCACTGCATGGAGACAATCACCGGGGAAATGGCCATGTAATAGATACTGTCACTGGAAACATTGTCGCTGCATGGAGACAATCACCAGGGAGGTGGCCATGTAATAGATACTGTCACTGGAAATGTTGTTGCTGCATGGAGAAATCACTGGGGAAGTGGCCATGTAATAGATACTGTCACTGGAAACATTGTCACTGCATGGAGACAATCACCAGGGAGGTGGCCGTGTAATAGATACTGTCACTGGAAATGTTGTCTCTGCATGGAGAAAATCACTGGGGAACTGGCCATGTAATAGATACTGTCACTTGAAACATTATCGCTGCATGGAGACAATCACCGAGGAAGTGGCCCTGTAATAGATAATGTCATTGGAAACATTGTCGCTGCATGGAGACAATCACTGGGGAAGTGGCCATATAATAGAAACTGTTACTGCAGAAGGTATCCATACATGGAGACAGTTACTGGGCAGATGGCCCTGTAACAGATTCTGTCACTGAAAAGATGTCCCTACATTGAGATAGCCCTTTGAGAAGTGGTCCTGTAATGTCTACATAGACATATTCACTACATTCACAAAGTAGCTTGGATGAAATAAGTGATTTTACATGGAATCAGTACTGAAGAGATGTTCTTAATGGAGACATGACCCCTATATGAAAAGGAGGGTGTGTGTAGAACCAGTGATAGATAAACTGCCTGCTGGACAGAGGTATCAAGAGGAAGAAAGGTCCTGCTACCAGATGGCAATGACTGTGGAAACTATGGGAAATACACCAGTATTCAGACAGCAGTTTTTCAAGTGGATCTTATAGTGAGACTACGGACAGAAAGGACACCCATCCTATGTGCATTTGTCTATTTATATACTGGGAAAGTACTTGAGCTTGTAATGTATATTCAGAGGTAATTATAACACAGAATTATTCAATGCTACATTAAATACAACATAGAAATAAAAAGGCAACACAAAGCAGTAAAACAATAAGTATTAATGGATTCAAAGTAAAAGCTAAAACAATGTGAATTATATTGTAATAACGAGAAGACTTATAGAGCACAAAGAAGCGTTATTACTAGAGAACAGGAGATGCCAAGATGTCGTCAAAGCTTTGTTTCACCAACATGTTATATCGACTCTTTGATTTAGGAAGATGCTCTAGAGTGTAGCTTGAATGCTAAGTTTATTGTTATTTATTTATTTATTTTATTTTACATATGTTGACCAGGATAGTCCCACTGGATATATGTCCATTTTCAGCGGAGGCCTGGGGAGAAAAGCTCCATACAGATGAACGCAAGACAGAAAAGAACAAAATAGTACAAGTTACAATGCAAAAGACGGATACAAATTCACATACTACACATTATCACTCTCAAAACAAATCAAGATGAAAACTTTTCAAATATATATATATATATATATATATATATATATATATAATTCTCTTCCTAGTTCCAGTTCCAGCACTAAACAATTCCTATACATTTATATATCAATTATAGGATCTTAGAGGCGGAAGGCATGGCTGAAGGCAGGAAGAGAGGAGAAAGGCTAGGACTGTGGTAGTGAGGGTCGGAACTTTGAATGTTGGCAGTATGACTGGTATAGGGAGAGAGCTAGCTGATATGATGGACAGAAGGAAGGTTGGTATATTGTGTGTGCAAGAGACCGGATGGAAGGGGAGTAAGGGTAGGTGTATCGGAGGTGGGTTCAAATTGTTTTACCATGGTGTGGATGGGAGGAGAAATGGCATATGAGTTATCCTGAAGGAACAGTATGCTAAGAGTGTTTTGGAGGTGAAAAGAGTGTCGGATAGAGTGATGTTTATGAAGCTGGAAATTGATGGTGTAATGATGAATGTTGTTAGTGCATATGCTCCACAAGTTGGGTGTGCAATGGATGAGACAGAAAAATTTTGGAGTGAATTGGATGAAGTGATGATGACTGTACCCAAGGGTGAGAGACTGGTGATTGGAGCAGATTTCAATGGGCATGTTGGTGAAGGGAACAGAGGGGATGAGGAAGTGATGGGTAGGTATGGTGTTAAACAAAGGAATGCAGAAGGTCAGATGGTAGTGGGTTTTGTGAAAAGGATGGCCATGGCTGTGATGAATACGTATCTTAACAAGAGGGAGGAGCATAGGGTGACATACAAGAGTGGAGGAAGATGCACACAGGTGGATTATATCTTATGTAGAAGGGCTAGTCTGAAGGAGATTAGAGACTGTAAAGTGGTGGCAGGGGAAAGTGTAGTTAGGCAGCATAGGATGGTGGTTGGTAGGATAACGTTGGTGATGAAGAAGAGGAGGATGAGTGTAAGGGAAGCACCAAGGATCAAATGGTGGAAATTGAAAAAGGGTAATTGTGAGGTGGAGTTCAGGGATAAGCTAAGACAGGCACTGGGTGGCAGTGAAGAGTTACCAAATAGCTGGGTAACTACAGCAGAGCTAGTAAGGGAGACGGCTAGAAAGGTGCTTGGTATCACATCTGGACAGAGGAAGGATGACAAGGAGACGTGGTGGAATGAGGAAGTACAGGACAGTATACAGAGAAAGAGGTTGGCAAAGAAGAAGTGGGATTGTCAGAGAGATGAAGAAAGTAGACAGGTGTATAAGGAGATGAGGTGCATGGCAAAGAGAGAGGTGGCGAAGGCTAAGGATAAGGCATATGAAGAGTTGTATGAAAGGTTGGACACTAAGGAGGGAGAAAAGGACCTGTACCAATTGGCTAGACAGAGGGACCGAGCTAGTAAAGATGTGCGGCAGGTAAAGGTGATAAAGGATAATGAGGGAAACATACTCACAAGCGAGGAGAGTGTGTTGAGGAGATGGAAAGAGTACTTTGAGGGGCTGATGGATGAAGAGAATGAGAGGGAGAGAAGGTTGGATGATGTGCGGACAGTGAATCATGAAGTGCAGTGGATTAGCAAGGAGGAAGTAAGGATGGCTATGAAGAGAATGAAGAATGGAAAGGCTGTTGGCCCAGATGACATACCTGTGGAAGCATGGAGGTGTTTAGGTGAAATGGTAGTGGAGTTTTTAACCAGATTGTTTAATGAAATCTTAGAAAGTGAGAGGATGCCTGAGGAATGGAGAAAAAGTGTTTTGGTACCGATTTTTAAGAATAAGGGTGATGTGCAGAGCTGTAGTAACTACAGAGGGATTAAATTGATCAGTCACAGCATGAAGTTATGGGAAAGAGTAGTGGAAGCTAGGTTAAGAAGGGACGTGATGATTAGTGATCAGCAGTATGGTTTCATGCCGGGAAAGAGCACTACAGATGCGATATTTGCTCTGAGAGTGTTGATGGAGAAGTACAGAGAATGTCAGAAGGAGTTGCATTGTGTTTTTGTAGACTTAGAGAAAGCATATGACAGGGTGCCTAGAGAGGAGTTGTGGTATTGTATGAGGAAGTCAGGAGTGTCAGAGAAGTATGTAAGATATATAGGATATGTACGAGGGTAGTGTGACAGCGATGAGGTCTGCGGTGGGAGTGACGGATGCGTTTAAGGTGGAGGTGGGGATACATCAAGGATCAGCTCTGAGCCCTTTCTTATTTGCAATGGTGATGGACAGGTTGACAGACGAGATCAGACAGGAGTCCCCGTGGACTATGATGTTTGCAGATGAGATTGTGATGTGTAGTGAGAGTAGGGAACAGGTGGAGGAGACCCTGGAGAGATGGAGATATGCTCTAGAGAGATGAGGAATAAAGGTCAGCAGGACTAAGACAGAATATATGTGTGTGAATGAGAGGGAGGATAGAGGAATGGTGAGGATGCAAGGAGTAGAGGTGGCGAAGGTGCATGAGTTTAAAATACTTGGGGTCAATAGTTCAGAGTAACGGTGAGTGTGGAAGAGAGGTGAAGAAGAGAGTACAGGCAGGATGGAGTGGGTGGAGAAGAGTGTCAGGAGTGATTTGTGACAGACGAGTACCTGTAAGAGTGAAAGGGAATGTCTACAAGAGGGTAGTGAGACCAGCTATGTTATATGGGTTGGAGACAGTGGCATGGACAAAAAAATGCAGAGGACAGGAAGAAATGGAAACAGGTGATCCGCTGTGGTGACCCCTAATGGAAACAGCTGAAAGAAGATGATGGAGAGGAACTAGTCCTTACTCATTTATTTTATTTTATTTATTTTACATTTGTTAACCGGGATGGTCCGACTGGATACATGTCCATTTTCAGCGGTGTCCCGGGGAGAAAAGCTCCAAATTACAGATACATATTACAAATACTAGGAACATTGCACTTAGGTTACAGGCATTACAAAAATACATAGTCCAGTAACTGAGGTTACAGACATACAAGCTGATTGCAGACATAGTAAATACAACCATCCATGAGGCCTGAGGCATACATTTCAATTCAAGTAATTGGTATTGATAACATATTACCTTGGGTTTAAGATATTTCATTTACACAAACAATACCTTGAGTAGCTATCGTGAAGGATCTCCCTGGTTAGATGAAGAGGGATGGACGGAAAAGGGCATTTATTAAAAGTGAGGTGGAGGGATGTGTGGGGTACTAGTCGGGGTTGGTACAGGAACATATCCAGTGTGATTTGAGGTGGCTTTTAAGTTTGTATTTAAATATCCTTGGGTGAAGACTCTAAGGTAAGGTCAGCTGGTAGTGAGTTCCAGTTTTTACTGATAGAATTGGCGAAGAGGAAGTCACCTGCAGCATGGTTGGATTTGATCGTAAGTACTAGGAGTTTGGTGGATGAGCGGACGGTTTGATTGTTGCTGTAGGGGCAGATTGTGTTTCTTAGGGCTGGAGTAGTGTCCGGATGGTGGAGCATTTTATGGGCAAATTTGAGCTGGTTGAGCTGTAGGTGGTGGGGTAGTTCCAGCCAGCCCAGGAGATTCAGGTTCTGGCAGAGGTGGGTACGGTAGGGTGTGCCAGTTGCAAATCTAGCAATGTGGTTGTAACATGATGACAATTTATTAAGATCGGTTTTGCTCAGGTGGGAGAAGAGAGGGGAGGCATTAAGAAGATAGAAGATGGGAGTGGGCAATTGCAATTCTAGCCTGTGGGGTGAGGAAAGATTTGATCCTATAGAGACTACCAAATTTTTTATTGATAGTTTTTATAGTTTGATTGATGTGAACATCAAACCTGAGGTTGTTGTCGATCGTGACACCCAACAGTTTAGTTTGGGTTGCTGGGAAGATGATGGTACCATTATTAGCTGTTATGTTGAACAGTGACGAGGTGGTCCTGTATGTTGGGGTGAAGAGAAGTAACTTAGTTTTGTTGGGATTTAGTATTAGACGTTGGTTTAAGAGCCATTTTTCAACCTTGTTGAAGGTGCTTTGGGTTATTGTGGTAAGATTTGCTGGGGTGGTGGCAGAGCAGATCAAGGTCGAGTCATTTGCATATTGAATGCACATAGCCTCTGGAATGACTGTGCTAAGTTCATTTATAAAGATGGAGAAAAGAAGGGGACCTAGTATTGAGCCCTGGGGGACTCCAAGGTTGATGGGGAGGTGTGAGGAGAGTTTACCCTGCCACAGTACTGCCTGTTGCCTGCCTTGCAGGTAGGAATAAAACCACTGGAGAGCCTGTTTGTTTAACTTGTAGGCCTGCAAGCTGTTCATTAGTATTTTGTGATCCACCATGTCAAAAGCCTTGGATAGGTCTAGGAAGAGAGCAGAGGTCAGTATGTTATTGTTACGGTTGTGGTTTATAGTGTTTGAGAAAGAGAGATGGGCTGTTGTGGTGCTGTGATTAGGCCTAAAGCCATGTTGTGAGTTGGATTGTAGTTTGTTCTGTGTGAGATATTTCATAAGTTGAATATGAACACACACTTCTCCATGATCTTAGCTAGTGGTGACAAAATAGCTATGGGCCTGTAGTTAGACAGTTCAGTGGAACTGCCCCTGTTGTGAAGAGGTATGACGTGAGATTTTCCATATGTCAGGCATGATGGCTTCTGATATGGTTTGGTTAATAAGGACAGAGATGGGGTATGCAATTGCATCTGCAGTCTTTTGTAAGTAGTCAGCTGGGAGGAGGTCTGCAGCCAGGGTGGTGGGACTTAGTTTCCTAAGTAGGGTCTTAATGAGTTGAGTGGAGACTGGTTGGAGACTGAAGGGAGTTATGGCTTTGGAATTGGTTATGTCTGGATTAGAAGCAGTGGGTGTGAGTTGGTTTGCTAAAATTTGGATGGTTTCAGTGAAGAAGGTGTTAAAGGAGTTGGCAATGTCTTCTGGGGGGTTTTGACTAGTGGCAGATGGGTTTGGGGTGGTGGTTTGTCCTGGGTGGCGGAGTCAGTTTATTCCTGTCCAGAATTTCTGAGGTTTATATTTGTGTACTTGTTATTCAGACAATTGGTTCAGATTTACTTGGCTAGACACTAATGAGAAAGGCCAGGGAGTCTTCTAAGGGTACACAGTAGAAGTGGGGGGGATTAGTCAGGGGTGGAACAAGGGGATAGTCAGCATTTTTTGAAGTATTGAATAAGATTTTTTTTGAATAGGGCTAAAGAGGGTTCTGAAGTTAGGTCTGCAGGAAGAGTATGACTGATGAAACCATTTGTGTGTATGTTTGTTTCTATGTGTGTGTCCTTGTATGCATGTGTGTATGTATGGGCTTGTACATGTGTGTGTGTGTGTGTGTGTGTGTGTGTGTGTGTGTGTGTGTGTGTGTGTGTGTGTGTGTGTGTGTGTGTGTGTTTGGATGTGTGTATGTCCTTGTGTGCATATCAGTGCACACATGTGACTGTGCGAGTATGTATGCTTGTGTGTGTGCACCAGTGCACATGCATATGTGTGAATCTGAATCTGGATACTTAGTTGACTGCCACTTCATCAATGAACAAATGGTTCATAGGTTGGTACTAGGCTATCAGCCCTAGGGCCTATACAAGCCTAGCCATAATAATTCCCTGGATATTTCTTCCCACACTATTTACTTCCCTGGAACCCTTGTCTAGCACAACGACTGATGTGATTTCTGGGGTTAATTTCCTGTTGAAGTCCAAGTTTATTATTAATTATAATACTCGTCATCCCAATGGCATGAATCTTGAATCATAGACATAGTAGCATTTTAGGTGAAATTATGATGTATTTTTTGATAATGTGTTTGGGGTCAATGAAGTTAACAATTAATTATATATTAAAAAATGTTTAACAAATGTTTAAAAACTGTTAAAGAATGTGGAAAAATGTTAAAAATTGTGAAATGTAAAGGGGTTGAAATGTCAAATTAATATTTATCTGTTTAAATATTTAATTATATAATTGATTAATTAGGCATCATTAAGTTGGTGTATAAATAAGGCTGCTTCTGTATGCAAAGTATTCCATGAGAAGGCAAAAGCCGAGGTACCAGAAACAGTAAAGGATTATTTCCTGCAATCTCTGCTGTTTTCCGTGTCTTTGTGTGTTCGCAATTTGGTTTTCAGCTTCGACTGTGTTGTATTGTTTATTATGTGAATTTCCTATCTCCCATCCAGTTGTTCCTTTTGAAGAGGCCCAAGGAGGTGCTCTTCTTGACATGTATGGGCAGTCTATTCCAGAGTATGGGGAGTCTCTGGGTCAGGAACCTATCCCTCCAGCATGTTTTGTTCATTGTGATGACAAGGTTTAGATCCCTAGAGTGTGTGGTTCTGAGTGACTGGGATTTCTTTAAGTGTAACATGTCTAATAGCTCAGGGTTTGACATGGCCTTATATGTTAAGCAGAGATCGCCTCTGAGTAGAAGATATGCGACAGAGTATAGCTGTAGTTTTTTTTTTTAGACGGTCAGCATAAGGCATCTGCTTTAGGCCTGTAATTCTTTTAGTGAGGTATTTCTGCAGCCTTTCCAGTTATTGCAGATGTCTTGAGAGGTACATACCAAATGGGGCATTGTATTCTATAATGGGTCTAATGAGGGATGAGTACAGTGGGACAATGACCTCCTTTTTTCTGGATGAAAGGCCCTTAGTGATGAGGTGTGCCACATAGAAGGTTTTCCTGACTGTTGTGGCGATGTGGTTATCGAAGGTGAGACCACTGTCCACCTGTGTCCCTAAGTCTCTTATCACACTTTCAGTGTTTAGTGTACTGCCACCTATGTGGTAATTCACGGGTACATGTTTTTTTTCCCAAAGGGGATACCTATACATTTTTTGGCTTTGAGCTTGAGCCCATGTTTCTGGCACTTAGCATCTCTTTCTGTAAGGCCCTTTTGTAGAATATCTACATCATTTGGGGATTCAATAATGGCTCCCAGTTTGCAGTCATCTGCCAACTTTGCTAGGCAGAGTTCCTTAGTGTTGGCCTGTACTTCAGAGAAGTAGATGTCAAACAAGAGCGGTCCCAGGACTGAACCCTGAGGTACTCCACTTGTCACTTGTCCGGAGCTGGATTTAGAGACGGCTACTTTTACAGTGTGAGTTCTGTCAGTAAGCCAGTTGGCAACCCATTGAGTGATGTAGGGATTAATGCCCAACTTAGTAAGTTTATCGATGATTCCAGAGTGGGGGATGGTGTCAAAGGCCTTGGCGAGGTCCAGATAGGCTGTGTGGACTGCCTTACCCTCGTCCACAGCGCTGGAGACTGATTCGAAGAAGTCAATCAGGTTCAAGAGACAAGATCGACCCTTCACGAACCCAAACTGGGTGGGGTCCAGTGTTTGAAGGTTGCCAATGTCTTTATTTATAAGTTCCATAATAATACGTTCCATGGTTGATGGCTTATGGTCAATCAACCATCCTCCTTCTTGACCATGTTAAAAGTGAGATCACTTAACAGCAAAGTTAGGCCATGTTTCCTTTTTTCACATTGTGTGATCTCAGAGGCTGAAAGTTCGGTTATAGATTATGAGTGGGTAATGCAGCAGGTAGTTCAATTGAACGCTTGTCGTACAATCGTATATATGTATTATTGAATTTGTTAAGCAGGGTAGAGCTATGTATTATTGAATTTGTTAAGCAGGGTAGAGCTATGTATTATTGAATTAGTTAAGCAGGGTAGAGATATGTATTACTGAATTTGTTAAGCAGGGTAGAGATATATATTATTGCATTTGTTAAGCAGGGTAGAGGTATGTATTACTGAATTTGTTAAGCATGGTAGAGCACGAATCAGTTCTGAATAATTTCAGTCTCTCAGCCAGGGTCAATAATATGACCACGCATACAGAATACATAACACAACAAAAACACTAAGTGACAATGAATAAAATGCAAAGAACGTGTGACATTAAGAAGACAAATGTACATAAACCAGTCAAGTGAGCGTATAAAATAACACTGCTGCCAATGTACATTTAACTATAAAACTTGCTTTACATTTAGAAAGAAAGACAATGTATATAAGCTTGGGATATCGAAGTCTGTAGTGGGAGAGACTGATATGTCGCCCAGAGAATACCGCTCATCAGCAATCAACTCCCAATTCATGTGAAGCAGAGCTCCTCAATATCCTTATTCAAGGGTAGCACAGACAACTGGATGGGAGACTTTAAATTCACCCCAGCACCCCAGGGGGGGCACCTATGTCCCTCATGGACACAGGCAATTGGTGCTGATCATAGACTTATTCTGCTAATAATGACCATCTAATGAAGGTTAGTTAGGGAACATGGGTATAACATGGCTAGGCTTGTAAAGGCCCTAGGGCCATTAGCCTAGTAACCTCCTATGAACCTATGAGAACAGAAGCAATGAAGACTAGAATGGCAGTTAGGGTAGAGGAGACAAATTAGACAATTTAGGTTATGTGGCCTTTTGCATTGCAGTAACAACTATATATAGATAATTACAGTTAAAAACATTGACATATCAAAATGCAAAAACTCAAAATGTTGACTCAAAAAGACTGACAGTTCATAATGTTGACACATTAAAATACTGTCAATCAAAATATCACCAAAAACACTCAAACCCACAGGAAATAAATTGTAAAAAAAAATAAATAAATAAAAAAATTCTACTTCTATTGTCATTTTTCACCCTAAAACACAAAAATAATACAAACAAAAATTCCTATACTATAGCAATACCATATGACCTGGTTTGTCTGAATAGTGGTAGTGTTATAGAAATGTTTCTTTCTAAGGAAAGGTGTTGGGTAAGGGTTGGGCAGGGTTAGGGTTAACATGCATTAGCAAGGTGGTGCAGGGGCGCCTAACCCGAACCCTAATGTCACTGGATTTGCCCCCATGCCCACCTTACTAATGAGTGCTAACCCTAGTCCTATCCCTAATCCTAACCTAGCACGTTACCCTAGGGAAGTCCTTTCTGTAACACTATCACTACACAAGACAAGCCCAGACACAAAAACCCACACCAGAAAGCATCCACAACATGAAAGTTATTGCCCTTACTCTAACCCTGACCCACTAACACTTGTCAAAACACTCTCTCCCATTACACCAACCCACTTACTTCTGTTTACATTGTGAAGTAGTGTCATTTTTTGCTGTCTACATTCTGAACTGTAGATTTTTTAATACTGCAGTTCTGACTGTTGACATTCTGAACTGTTAACATTTTTAGCTGCACCCAGGACCACATCCAGCACTAGGTGACCTAGACAGTTGCCTAGGGCCCGGAGGGTGTGGGGGCAGGAAGACTTTTGGATTCATAAAAAAAAATAAATAAATAAAATAAAACATTTCTTCATAACATCAACATTTTTTATTTTAAGAATGTGCACACACACTCTGCATCTGTTCATGCATCTTTAATATGACACATGCTTCAACACGAATGTAATGTAAGCATGTGCCACATGAGAGAAACGCACAGAATTTAACTTGTAGCTTAGTCATTTTTTCATTTGTAAGTTGAATTAAAAACATTCTTAAGGCTGTGCGCGCGCGCGTGTGTGTGTGTGTGTGTGTGTGTGTGTGTGTGTGTGTGTGTGTGTGTGTAATGCAGTAGCTAAGGACAGCAGGTTAGTCAATTAACTTACTCAAACCCTATACCTTGGTAACAGGAGACAGGAATCTGAATCCTGTACACCAACTCACCAAGGATATTGAGTTTGATTGCATTTTCAAAGATTATGAGTTTCAGTGAGAAGTTTACTGCTTCTCATCCTAAGTCTGTTTTCAATGTGCAACTATGTTCTTTAGCAA
This sequence comes from Protopterus annectens, assembly GCF_019279795.1. Classification (NCBI taxonomy): domain Eukaryota; kingdom Metazoa; phylum Chordata; order Ceratodontiformes; family Protopteridae; genus Protopterus; species Protopterus annectens. The sequence goes on from NC_056744.1 coordinate 1,833,949,818, forward strand.
ATGGCAGTCAGTGTTTCTGCTAGAGAATTTGAAAACAGTGTTAGTAGCAAACCTGGTAGCATACTTGCCTGCGGTGCAGAAGGTTGTGGGTTTTTCTCTCACATTTACATTTATACTCATGGAGTGCTGGTACTGCAGTGTCTTTTGGGGGGGGGGGGGGTGCTGCACTCCTGAATGTGTCCTCCTTTTGATGAGATGACTAGTAACTATGAACTTGTTGGTTTGCCAGCCATTCCCTAATGGAATATTACCAGCTTATTAACTTTTTTTTTAATGTAACATAGACAATTTATTCTTCAAGGGCAGCAGGCACTGCATTTGTACATGAAACACTGAATATATAATGCCAACAGCAACCTCTTCATTAGTTTCAGAGCTCTTTAATGTGGAATTACTCAGATGACTTTTACTTCTGCAGAGATTGTGCATACTGACCAATATTGCTGGATTGTAATGACAGAAGTTCAAGTGACCTTTAATGCTTGAAATGTTCTGAAATGGGTAGTTTTGTCATTATTGGTTCATACATTTTGTTTCATTGTTTACTGGAAAAATATTCAAAACTGCAAATTTAAAACACACTCTAACAAGTGGTGCACTATTATGCAAAGAATATAATTTAATACAATTTAATACAATCAGGAAGGTGAATCAAAGAACACATGCATGCATGCATGTATGTTTGTAAAACTATGTGCAAGGAGCCATGATTTGAAAATAGCCCAAAGGTAAACTTAATCCTCCACTGTGCAGATGCATTTTCTTTGAATCTGGGTTTCAAAACCATTTCAATGGATGCGAGTTTCAAGGGCAGAGACGTTTACTGTTAATGCTAAGTCTGTTTTCGTTGTGAGACTGTACTGTTTACGGCTATCAGTGTTTGTGCTTTAACATTTGAAATAAAAATTTTAAATTAAATCCAAATATGTGTAATCATTGTAGCAGTAAAGAACAAAATAATAAAATAGTGAAAACAATAAAATAGCAAAAATAATAAAATAGTATGCACACTGACAGGGTTGAACAGCAGTTGTGGTAACTGGGGAGAAATAGTCAAGTAATAGGACACCACACACACACACACACACACACACACACACACACGCACGCACACACGCACACACGCACACACACAGACACACACACACACACACAGACACACACCTGCATATACCAGAGACACATCAAAGTTCAACTGAAGCTGTACTCACTTAGAAATGCCCCCAATCTAAACAATGTAAACAATCTAAACAATCTAAACATGCTAAAAGGAGTTTGCAAGTATCAGTTACAACTCACCTCACTCAGTTATTCTTCCACCTGTTAGACGTGAAGAAAGAAGCACAACAGAATCACAGGGGGTACGTTTGTTTCCTGTCCCGCACTTGTAAGTAGCAACAACAGGTAAACAACACAGCAGAGAGGCTAGAAGGGAGTCTAGCTACAGTAAGTATCCGGAGGTAGGTTAGCTCTCTTCAAGTATTTTAAGTCGACGGCCAAATTCTACGGAGCAGAAGAGTTTAGAAAAAAGGCACCACTGTTATGACTGTAGAAGAAGCAGTTTGCTCACTTCTCTTTTACCAGAGACAGTTTCAGGCCAGTGAATGAAAAAGTTTGTATCTTCCTTTTAACAAAACAGCATTTTATAATAATGTGCCCCACTTTTTTCTTATAACTTTACTTCTTTCTGGACATGCTTTCGACATCATTTCTTTGGTATGCTATGGTGCCAAGAGCTTTTCTGAACTTCTTTTACATTTCTTTATCAGTGTATTTTCCCCTTTCAGTCTTTTTAAGATATTTATATGGAAAACTGTTTTGTTTTGAAGTGCTGCATGGTGAATATTTTCCATCCCATAAGTGGCAGTGTCATGCAGATTTTTTGAAATCTTGCTGCTTGTCAGATCAGTTGCATAATGGGTTATTATTTTTGAAGGTTTTATTTCAGCATCCTGTTTCTTAAATGACTACAGACCTTGTTGCCTGTATGATCTCGTCTTCATTATTGTAGTGGGGGGGGGGGGTTCTTGTTCTTCCTTGTTTGTCTCTTTCCTTGTACCCCTGTTTTGGTTTCTGTCTCCCTTCCTGAAAGCAGCCACACCAGTAAACTTTCAGGAACCGTTGTAAAGAGTCTCCTACAAAAGCTCTGCAGGTGTAACTGTGACATCAGCATAGGAGGGGCTGTGAAAGTTTCCATAATTCACACCAAAGACAGCAGAAAGGTTAATAATTATATCAGCACCACCTGGTGGGCACTGAAGGGCATAACCCTGATTTATGGTGATTCAAAAATGAATTACTGCACTACATGTAGTAACCAGGTGGTCCTGGTGGGAGACAGTGCAGGGCTGCATATACACAGCCCATCAGTACAACAGTAATACAATCACAGTGTGAACACAGGAAATGTGGGAGAAAATGATTAGATGTCTGTCATGCTACGTCAGGTGATTACAGAATGAGTTCAGATCGTAAAATGTCAAGGAGGAATATACTTAAAGTATCAGTATTTCTCTTCATTTTACTAAATATGTGAGAGTTATTCTGACACTTGTTAAATTTAATTTCCATTCATTAAGATGAGTCTGCTGTTATGCTTTGGTGTGTTTTAATAGAACAAAACAAGACTAAATACATGACATTAAGTAAAACCTAAGAAAAAAGTACAACCTTTGCTGAGATTAAACTTCTGATGATACACAGTTTAGAAAAATAAAAATGCCTCTGTCTAGTATATCATTTTGCACTATAAATACATTGAAATTCAAATGTTTTTGTGAAGCAGTTCTTAAAAACATAACTTTTCCATGCCTCCAGTGTGTTTTTTTACTTACTGTATATTTCACACACCTCATGGGATTGGTATCCTTTCTGAGATAATAATATTCTATATACATTTTTAAGTGCACATTTTAAAAGTCAAATGTTGAAAATACTAGTCACACAAAATGTGGTTCATTAAATTAACTGATGTTGCTTTTCACTAGGGAAAAAGTGGTAAACTTCCAATTCAGATCAACAAGAACCTGATATTCTGCAATTGTTTTTCAAGCAAAAGCAACATTCTCTCCTTTCTGTATTTACTTTAAATGAATTAAGGTTGTGTGCTATTGATGGCTCACTTCTTGTAGTCCAGAGTACAGGGTTTGATTCCTTTCACCTCCATTTACCAAGTTTGTGACGCTGAGCAAGTCCCTTAACCAAAGAGTGATCTAATGTCACCCTGAAATGGGTAGTTCTGTCCAGCTGGCTCACTTGGTTAACAAATGAATAAAAAAATAAAATGCCCTTTACCAGCCAGCTTTATATGTTCGGCTAAAGCAGTGTTAATGTTTCCTTTTAAAATTTCTGTTACATGTTCTGTAATTCATGTTTTAAATTTCTTATTATTTTATCTGAATAAAATGATTGACATAAACACATGGCTAAATATGTAACATATTAAGCAGAACTAGTCACAGAGACTATAAAAATGATAAACTATGACAGGATATTAAAAAAAACAGTGATAAATGAAATATGTCTGTTGTTCGCTATCTACTCCAATAAATTTACTGTTTGTTTGCAATATTGCTTGTCAACGTTGTCTTTATTAAAAGAGCCCCACTACCTTGCTTGCTCTTTACTTACATTTCACTATTCCAAGATACGCTTCATATATTCTGCCAAGCATCTGTTCTCTCAATTGGTTAACTAGAATTACATATCTTGTCATATCTCAACATTAAGCATTGGACATTTCTTTCTGATTTACTGCTACTATTATCTATTATTATTATTATTTCTGGCTACCCTCTCTTTGACAAATGTTTCTATAAAGACATTCCAAAATCAGTGTCAATGCATCTCTGGAAATCTTTTACTTTTTTATTTTTTCTTATTTATTTACTTATTGGCGTTTGATTATTGGATAAGTCCAACTGGATAGGAGCCTATTTTCAGCAGAGGCTTGAGGAGAAAAGTTTCAAATTACTACAGAACATTTTAAGAACAATAATTTTACAATTGTCAAAGATAAAACAAAAACACCTACAGTTTAAATAATGATAACAAATTAGACATTATATAAAAACATCGGTTAAGAATCGACACAAGGTATATGACAATCATTTAATATTTAGAGAAACTTTAGGCAGTTTGTAGAGAAACTAAAGGCAAGTTAGTCTAATAGAAATAGGAATTGCAATATGAGGTGAGGGAAAAACAGGCTTATGATATATTTAGAGAGAAAGCCAGGGAAGAGAATTAGATAGCAGTAAGGACATAAGTGAAGAAGGGCGAGTAAGGAGGTACAAGGAATGAAAAGGTACGCGTTCACATTTAGGGATATAGTTTAACCTGGTTTTGAGCAAGAACAGAGCCAGCTTTTGGCTAGGAAGTCTTTCAGAGGGGTTTTCGAAGATGGGAGGGAGGGTAGAGACCTGATGGATACAGGTAAGGAGTTCCAGGCCTTAGCAACCTTGTATGAGTACAGGCAATGCCCAGCAGATTTGATAGTTCAAAGTCAAAGTCAAAATAAACATTGTCATTCAGACCAACAAATACAGTGTATCACTGGATGAAATGTCATTGCTTCAGGCTCATGTGCATTGAAAACAGTTTTCACAAGAGGGTGAAGGAAGCATATAATGGAAGTAATTTTAGGCAGTACAGATATAAATACACACATAGATAACTTACCTACCACATTTTTTTAAGATAGGATAGCAGCATAGCATAATTCACAGTTCCCATACTTGTGCAAGTAATAATTTAGTTCAGATTGCATAACTTAGATAAATAGAATAATTTAATTTTACAACACTAAAGGCAATCATATTGCACTTATGGTGTTCTCATGAACTGAGAAAGTGTTGACCTTGTTAAGGTTAGTTGTTCAACAGTCTGATCGTTTGTGGAAAGAAACTATTCCTGAATCTTGATGTTCTACAACTGATGCTTCTGTATCATTTCCATGAAGACAGGAGGTGGAACAGTCCTTGTGTGGGATGATACTTGTCCCCATATTAGTTTCACAATCCTGCTATAGCATCTGCAAGAGTACTGGGGGTTTGATCCTGTGATTTTCCTGGCCTGTTTTACAACTTTTTCTAATTTTTTTGCAATCTGCATATGAGCAGTTTCCATGCCAGACTGTGATGTTGTTAGTCTGTCTGCTTTCGATCATAGCCCTGTAGAAGGTTATGAGAATGTGACAGAGGAGGTTTGCTCTGTGTAGTCTCTGGAGGAAGTGGAGACATTGTTGGGCTCTGTTTACAAGGCTGGAGGTGTTTTTTGCCCAGCTTAGGTCATCTGAGATGTGCACCTCTAGGAATTTGGTGTTTTTTACCCTTTCCACTACCGTACTACTGATGGTGATGGGTGCGTGGGACCCTTGCTTCCTCCTGAAGTCAATAATGATTTCTTTTGTTTTGTCAGCATTTAGTGCTAGGTTGTTGTCAGGGCACCATCTGGTGTGTTGGTTCACTTCCTGTCTGTATGTCCTGTCGTCATCATTACCAATAAGGCCGATCACGGTGGTATCATTGGCAAACTTGATGATGTGATTTGTCTAATGTTTTGCAGAGCAGTCATGGGTCAGTAGAAGTGGACTTAGTATGCAACCCTGTGGGACCCCTGTGTTCAAAGTGATGCATCATGAGTGGTTCTTGCCAACTCGAATAGTTTGGGGCCTGTCGGTCAGAAAGTCAAGGATCCAGTTGCAGA
>NC_056744.1:1833956023-1833991705 GCF_019279795.1 Protopterus annectens
TATGTTGCTATGCACATGTTTGCCTGTGTTTGAGGTATCTTGCTTCCTTACTGTTGTTATGTCAGCACAGCTACCCGGCTATGTACTGTCACTACTGCTTGTGACCATTATGGTTGGCACCTTTTCCAATGCCCATAGTGGGGCATGTTATGTGGACACCGAATTTGCAGGACTACACATACCCAGGGCTAGTGCAGTTGACAGAACTTCACTTGTTTGCCATACTATGAGCTTATTCTGTAAGCATTTGGGTTCCTTATTTATTTTCTTATGCCATGTCTGTGTTCCATATCGTAATGTATATGTTTTATGCTACTATTTACATGTATATTGCGGGATTTGCATGGCAGGGGATCGGAGGTCATTTTCCATTTTTACGATTGTTGCAGGGACACGACTGTCCAATCAGGGACTGTCCATGGCACATTGGGACAGCAGGTAACCCTGGTGACCATGCCCATGTCGCTGCTGGGGTTTCCACCTTTTCCATTTTCCGATCTGGGATATTTCCGGGACTCACATCTGACTTTACAGGCCGACACATACAAACGGTCACTATATAGCATAGAAATTCACTTGCTTGCCTAAATAATATGCTTATTATTGTGGCAATTTCCTTGCTTATTCTGTTTATTGTGTCATTTAGGTATTTCTGTTACAGAAATAACCAATTCATGCTACCATTACATTACATACGGGATATCATTGTGTCCTACAATCGTAGCACATCAGACATTTCTAATACGTTTTTTCGGGACACAACTGTCCATGGAGAGACTGCCCCAACCAAAGTGGGACAGGTGGTGACCTTAGTCGCTGCTCCTATGTCGGTGCGGCGCGCTGACATGTGGCTGTACACCTTCTCTGAGTGTAAACACTGACAGTGCATTGCGGGACGAAGGCGGTCTTATGCGTATCCTTTGCTCCTTGGACGGGTACACTTATGCCTTCGTGGCTTCTATTTGCTTCTCCGTTAATTTGGGACGGGACTATGTTGCATACTGTACGTGCGTTTCATTCTGCACAGGACCTGGCTGCTGCCATTACTATTGTGGGCGGACCGTGGCTGTCAGCACATTAGGTTGCTCACCTCATGCCGGCTTAGACACGCCTCCAGAAGCATCCTACCTGGGCTCGCTCACGTACACTACGCACGTGTCTGTGATTCCGGTGCACTCTCATTAATATGTATATGGCGCTACTGCGCCGGATATTCCATGCACCGCCGGCGCAGGCCTTACGCCGGCCTTGCGCCGAGCTTCATGAATCCCGGGGTCTATTATTAATGAACAATTTACAGTTACATTTCATGTTAGAGAGCAGGTGTAGATTCTTAGGTACATGTTACCTTTAGATACAGACACAATATTATTAATGAACAATTTACAGTTACATTTCATGTTAGAGAGCAGGTGTAGATTCTTAGGTACATGTTACCTTTAGATACAGACACAATATTATTAATGAACAATTTACAGTTACATTTCATGTTAGAGAGCAGGTGTAGATTCTTAGGTACATGTTACCTTTAGATACAGACACAATATTATTAATGAACAATTTACAGTTACATTTCATGTTAGAGAGCAGGTGTAGATTCTTAGGTACATGTTACCTTTAGATACAGACACAATATTATTAATGAACAATTTACAGTTACATTTCATGTTAGAGAGCAGGTGTAGATTCTTAGGTACATGTTACCTTTAGATACAGACACAATATTATTAATGAACAATTTACAGTTACATTTCATGTTAGAGAGCAGGTGTAGATTCTTAGGTACATGTTACCTTTAGATACAGACACAATATTATTAATGAACAATTTACAGTTACATTTCATGTTAGAGAGCAGGTGTAGATTCTTAGGTACATGTTACCTTTAGATACAGACACAATATTATTAATGAACAATTTACAGTTACATTTCATGTTAGAGAGCAGGTGTAGATTCTTAGGTACATGTTACCTTTAGATACAGACACAATATTATTAATGAACAATTTACAGTTACATTTCATGTTAGAGAGCAGGTGTAGATTCTTAGGTACATGTTACCTTTAGATACAGACACAATATTATTAATGAACAATTTACAGTTACATTTCATGTTAGAGAGCAGGTGTAGATTCTTAGGTACATGTTACCTTTAGATACAGACACAATATTATTAATGAACAATTTACAGTTACATTTCATGTTAGAGAGCAGGTGTAGATTCTTAGGTACATGTTACCTTTAGATACAGACACAGTATTATTAATGAACAATTTACAGTTACATTTCATGTTAGAGAGCAGGTGTAGATTCTTAGGTACATGTTACCTTTAGATACAGACACAATATTATTAATGAACAATTTACAGTTACATTTCATGTTAGAGAGCAGGTGTAGATTCTTAGGTACATGTTACCTTTAGATACAGACACAATATTATTAATGAACAATTTACAGTTACATTTCATGTTAGAGAGCAGGTGTAGATTCTTAGGTACATGTTACCTTTAGATACAGACACAATATTATTAATGAACAATTTACAGTTACATTTCATGTTAGAGAGCAGGTGTAGATTCTTAGGTACATGTTACCTTTAGATACAGACACAATATTATTAATGAACAATTTACAGTTACATTTCATGTTAGAGAGCAGGTGTAGATTCTTAGGTACATGTTACCTTTAGATACAGACACAATATTATTAATGAACAATTTACAGTTACATTTCATGTTAGAGAGCAGGTGTAGATTCTTAGGTACATGTTACCTTTAGATACAGACACAATATTATTAATGAACAATTTACAGTTACATTTCATGTTAGAGAGCAGGTGTAGATTCTTAGGTACATGTTACCTTTAGATACAGACACAATATTATTAATGAACAATTTACAGTTACATTTCATGTTAGAGAGCAGGTGTAGATTCTTAGGTACATGTTACCTTTAGATACAGACACAATATTATTAATGAACAATTTACAGTTACATTTCATGTTAGAGAGCAGGTGTAGATTCTTAGGTACATGTTACCTTTAGATACAGACACAATATTATTAATGAACAATTTACAGTTACATTTCATGTTAGAGAGCAGGTGTAGATTCTTAGGTACATGTTACCTTTAGATACAGACACAATATTATTAATGAACAATTTACAGTTACATTTCATGTTAGAGAGCAGGTGTAGATTCTTAGGTACATGTTACCTTTAGATACAGACACAATATTATTAATGAACAATTTACAGTTACATTTCATGTTAGAGAGCAGGTGTAGATTCTTAGGTACATGTTACCTTTAGATACAGACACAATATTATTAATGAACAATTTACAGTTACATTTCATGTTAGAGAGCAGGTGTAGATTCTTAGGTACATGTTACCTTTAGATACAGACACAATATTATTAATGAACAATTTACAGTTACATTTCATGTTAGAGAGCAGGTGTAGATTCTTAGGTACATGTTACCTTTAGATACAGACACAATATTATTAATGAACAATTTACAGTTACATTTCATGTTAGAGAGCAGGTGTAGATTCTTAGGTACATGTTACCTTTAGATACAGACACAATATTATTAATGAACAATTTACAGTTACATTTCATGTTAGAGAGCAGGTGTAGATTCTTAGGTACATGTTACCTTTAGATACAGACACAATATTATTAATGAACAATTTACAGTTACATTTCATGTTAGAGAGCAGGTGTAGATTCTTAGGTACATGTTACCTTTAGATACAGACACAATATTATTAATGAACAATTTACAGTTACATTTCATGTTAGAGAGCAGGTGTAGATTCTTAGGTACATGTTACCTTTAGATACAGACACAATATTATTAATGAACAATTTACAGTTACATTTCATGTTAGAGAGCAGGTGTAGATTCTTAGGTACATGTTACCTTTAGATACAGACACAATATTATTAATGAACAATTTACAGTTACATTTCATGTTAGAGAGCAGGTGTAGATTCTTAGGTACATGTTACCTTTAGATACAGACACAATATTATTAATGAACAATTTACAGTTACATTTCATGTTAGAGAGCAGGTGTAGATTCTTAGGTACATGTTACCTTTAGATACAGACACAATATTATTAATGAACAATTTACAGTTACATTTCATGTTAGAGAGCAGGTGTAGATTCTTAGGTACATGTTACCTTTAGATACAGACACAATATTATTAATGAACAATTTACAGTTACATTTCATGTTAGAGAGCAGGTGTAGATTCTTAGGTACATGTTACCTTTAGATACAGACACAATATTATTAATGAACAATTTACAGTTACATTTCATGTTAGAGAGCAGGTGTAGATTCTTAGGTACATGTTACCTTTAGATACAGACACAATATTATTAATGAACAATTTACAGTTACATTTCATGTTAGAGAGCAGGTGTAGATTCTTAGGTACATGTTACCTTTAGATACAGACACAATATTATTAATGAACAATTTACAGTTACATTTCATGTTAGAGAGCAGGTGTAGATTCTTAGGTACATGTTACCTTTAGATACAGACACAATATTATTAATGAACAATTTACAGTTACATTTCATGTTAGAGAGCAGGTGTAGATTCTTAGGTACATGTTACCTTTAGATACAGACACAATATTATTAATGAACAATTTACAGTTACATTTCATGTTAGAGAGCAGGTGTAGATTCTTAGGTACATGTTACCTTTAGATACAGACACAATATTATTAATGAACAATTTACAGTTACATTTCATGTTAGAGAGCAGGTGTAGATTCTTAGGTACATGTTACCTTTAGATACAGACACAATATTATTAATGAACAATTTACAGTTACATTTCATGTTAGAGAGCAGGTGTAGATTCTTAGGTACATGTTACCTTTAGATACAGACACAATATTATTAATGAACAATTTACAGTTACATTTCATGTTAGAGAGCAGGTGTAGATTCTTAGGTACATGTTACCTTTAGATACAGACACAATATTATTAATGAACAATTTACAGTTACATTTCATGTTAGAGAGCAGGTGTAGATTCTTAGGTACATGTTACCTTTAGATACAGACACAATATTATTAATGAACAATTTACAGTTACATTTCATGTTAGAGAGCAGGTGTAGATTCTTAGGTACATGTTACCTTTAGATACAGACACAATATTATTAATGAACAATTTACAGTTACATTTCATGTTAGAGAGCAGGTGTAGATTCTTAGGTACATGTTACCTTTAGATACAGACACAATATTATTAATGAACAATTTACAGTTACATTTCATGTTAGAGAGCAGGTGTAGATTCTTAGGTACATGTTACCTTTAGATACAGACACAATATTATTAATGAACAATTTACAGTTACATTTCATGTTAGAGAGCAGGTGTAGATTCTTAGGTACATGTTACCTTTAGATACAGACACAATATTATTAATGAACAATTTACAGTTACATTTCATGTTAGAGAGCAGGTGTAGATTCTTAGGTACATGTTACCTTTAGATACAGACACAATATTATTAATGAACAATTTACAGTTACATTTCATGTTAGAGAGCAGGTGTAGATTCTTAGGTACATGTTACCTTTAGATACAGACACAATATTATTAATGAACAATTTACAGTTACATTTCATGTTAGAGAGCAGGTGTAGATTCTTAGGTACATGTTACCTTTAGATACAGACACAATATTATTAATGAACAATTTACAGTTACATTTCATGTTAGAGAGCAGGTGTAGATTCTTAGGTACATGTTACCTTTAGATACAGACACAATATTATTAATGAACAATTTACAGTTACATTTCATGTTAGAGAGCAGGTGTAGATTCTTAGGTACATGTTACCTTTAGATACAGACACAATATTATTAATGAACAATTTACAGTTACATTTCATGTTAGAGAGCAGGTGTAGATTCTTAGGTACATGTTACCTTTAGATACAGACACAATATTATTAATGAACAATTTACAGTTACATTTCATGTTAGAGAGCAGGTGTAGATTCTTAGGTACATGTTACCTTTAGATACAGACACAATATTATTAATGAACAATTTACAGTTACATTTCATGTTAGAGAGCAGGTGTAGATTCTTAGGTACATGTTACCTTTAGATACAGACACAATATTATTAATGAACAATTTACAGTTACATTTCATGTTAGAGAGCAGGTGTAGATTCTTAGGTACATGTTACCTTTAGATACAGACACAATATTATTAATGAACAATTTACAGTTACATTTCATGTTAGAGAGCAGGTGTAGATTCTTAGGTACATGTTACCTTTAGATACAGACACAATATTATTAATGAACAATTTACAGTTACATTTCATGTTAGAGAGCAGGTGTAGATTCTTAGGTACATGTTACCTTTAGATACAGACACAATATTATTAATGAACAATTTACAGTTACATTTCATGTTAGAGAGCAGGTGTAGATTCTTAGGTACATGTTACCTTTAGATACAGACACAATATTATTAATGAACAATTTACAGTTACATTTCATGTTAGAGAGCAGGTGTAGATTCTTAGGTACATGTTACCTTTAGATACAGACACAATATTATTAATGAACAATTTACAGTTACATTTCATGTTAGAGAGCAGGTGTAGATTCTTAGGTACATGTTACCTTTAGATACAGACACAATATTATTAATGAACAATTTACAGTTACATTTCATGTTAGAGAGCAGGTGTAGATTCTTAGGTACATGTTACCTTTAGATACAGACACAATATTATTAATGAACAATTTACAGTTACATTTCATGTTAGAGAGCAGGTGTAGATTCTTAGGTACATGTTACCTTTAGATACAGACACAATATTATTAATGAACAATTTACAGTTACATTTCATGTTAGAGAGCAGGTGTAGATTCTTAGGTACATGTTACCTTTAGATACAGACACAATATTATTAATGAACAATTTACAGTTACATTTCATGTTAGAGAGCAGGTGTAGATTCTTAGGTACATGTTACCTTTAGATACAGACACAATATTATTAATGAACAATTTACAGTTACATTTCATGTTAGAGAGCAGGTGTAGATTCTTAGGTACATGTTACCTTTAGATACAGACACAATATTATTAATGAACAATTTACAGTTACATTTCATGTTAGAGAGCAGGTGTAGATTCTTAGGTACATGTTACCTTTAGATACAGACACAATATTATTAATGAACAATTTACAGTTACATTTCATGTTAGAGAGCAGGTGTAGATTCTTAGGTACATGTTACCTTTAGATACAGACACAATATTATTAATGAACAATTTACAGTTACATTTCATGTTAGAGAGCAGGTGTAGATTCTTAGGTACATGTTACCTTTAGATACAGACACAATATTATTAATGAACAATTTACAGTTACATTTCATGTTAGAGAGCAGGTGTAGATTCTTAGGTACATGTTACCTTTAGATACAGACACAATATTATTAATGAACAATTTACAGTTACATTTCATGTTAGAGAGCAGGTGTAGATTCTTAGGTACATGTTACCTTTAGATACAGACACAATATTATTAATGAACAATTTACAGTTACATTTCATGTTAGAGAGCAGGTGTAGATTCTTAGGTACATGTTACCTTTAGATACAGACACAATATTATTAATGAACAATTTACAGTTACATTTCATGTTAGAGAGCAGGTGTAGATTCTTAGGTACATGTTACCTTTAGATACAGACACAGTATTATTAATGAACAATTTACAGTTACATTTCATGTTAGAGAGCAGGTGTAGATTCTTAGGTACATGTTACCTTTAGATACAGACACAATATTATTAATGAACAATTTACAGTTACATTTCATGTTAGAGAGCAGGTGTAGATTCTTAGGTACATGTTACCTTTAGATACAGACACAATATTATTAATGAACAATTTACAGTTACATTTCATGTTAGAGAGCAGGTGTAGATTCTTAGGTACATGTTACCTTTAGATACAGACACAATATTATTAATGAACAATTTACAGTTACATTTCATGTTAGAGAGCAGGTGTAGATTCTTAGGTACATGTTACCTTTAGATACAGACACAATATTATTAATGAACAATTTACAGTTACATTTCATGTTAGAGAGCAGGTGTAGATTCTTAGGTACATGTTACCTTTAGATACAGACACAATATTATTAATGAACAATTTACAGTTACATTTCATGTTAGAGAGCAGGTGTAGATTCTTAGGTACATGTTACCTTTAGATACAGACACAATATTATTAATGAACAATTTACAGTTACATTTCATGTTAGAGAGCAGGTGTAGATTCTTAGGTACATGTTACCTTTAGATACAGACACAATATTATTAATGAACAATTTACAGTTACATTTCATGTTAGAGAGCAGGTGTAGATTCTTAGGTACATGTTACCTTTAGATACAGACACAATATTATTAATGAACAATTTACAGTTACATTTCATGTTAGAGAGCAGGTGTAGATTCTTAGGTACATGTTACCTTTAGATACAGACACAATATTATTAATGAACAATTTACAGTTACATTTCATGTTAGAGAGCAGGTGTAGATTCTTAGGTACATGTTACCTTTAGATACAGACACAATATTATTAATGAACAATTTACAGTTACATTTCATGTTAGAGAGCAGGTGTAGATTCTTAGGTACATGTTACCTTTAGATACAGACACAATATTATTAATGAACAATTTACAGTTACATTTCATGTTAGAGAGCAGGTGTAGATTCTTAGGTACATGTTACCTTTAGATACAGACACAATATTATTAATGAACAATTTACAGTTACATTTCATGTTAGAGAGCAGGTGTAGATTCTTAGGTACATGTTACCTTTAGATACAGACACAATATTATTAATGAACAATTTACAGTTACATTTCATGTTAGAGAGCAGGTGTAGATTCTTAGGTACATGTTACCTTTAGATACAGACACAATATTATTAATGAACAATTTACAGTTACATTTCATGTTAGAGAGCAGGTGTAGATTCTTAGGTACATGTTACCTTTAGATACAGACACAATATTATTAATGAACAATTTACAGTTACATTTCATGTTAGAGAGCAGGTGTAGATTCTTAGGTACATGTTACCTTTAGATACAGACACAATATTATTAATGAACAATTTACAGTTACATTTCATGTTAGAGAGCAGGTGTAGATTCTTAGGTACATGTTACCTTTAGATACAGACACAATATTATTAATGAACAATTTACAGTTACATTTCATGTTAGAGAGCAGGTGTAGATTCTTAGGTACATGTTACCTTTAGATACAGACACAATATTATTAATGAACAATTTACAGTTACATTTCATGTTAGAGAGCAGGTGTAGATTCTTAGGTACATGTTACCTTTAGATACAGACACAATATTATTAATGAACAATTTACAGTTACATTTCATGTTAGAGAGCAGGTGTAGATTCTTAGGTACATGTTACCTTTAGATACAGACACAATATTATTAATGAACAATTTACAGTTACATTTCATGTTAGAGAGCAGGTGTAGATTCTTAGGTACATGTTACCTTTAGATACAGACACAATATTATTAATGAACAATTTACAGTTACATTTCATGTTAGAGAGCAGGTGTAGATTCTTAGGTACATGTTACCTTTAGATACAGACACAATATTATTAATGAACAATTTACAGTTACATTTCATGTTAGAGAGCAGGTGTAGATTCTTAGGTACATGTTACCTTTAGATACAGACACAATATTATTAATGAACAATTTACAGTTACATTTCATGTTAGAGAGCAGGTGTAGATTCTTAGGTACATGTTACCTTTAGATACAGACACAATATTATTAATGAACAATTTACAGTTACATTTCATGTTAGAGAGCAGGTGTAGATTCTTAGGTACATGTTACCTTTAGATACAGACACAATATTATTAATGAACAATTTACAGTTACATTTCATGTTAGAGAGCAGGTGTAGATTCTTAGGTACATGTTACCTTTAGATACAGACACAATATTATTAATGAACAATTTACAGTTACATTTCATGTTAGAGAGCAGGTGTAGATTCTTAGGTACATGTTACCTTTAGATACAGACACAATATTATTAATGAACAATTTACAGTTACATTTCATGTTAGAGAGCAGGTGTAGATTCTTAGGTACATGTTACCTTTAGATACAGACACAATATTATTAATGAACAATTTACAGTTACATTTCATGTTAGAGAGCAGGTGTAGATTCTTAGGTACATGTTACCTTTAGATACAGACACAATATTATTAATGAACAATTTACAGTTACATTTCATGTTAGAGAGCAGGTGTAGATTCTTAGGTACATGTTACCTTTAGATACAGACACAATATTATTAATGAACAATTTACAGTTACATTTCATGTTAGAGAGCAGGTGTAGATTCTTAGGTACATGTTACCTTTAGATACAGACACAATATTATTAATGAACAATTTACAGTTACATTTCATGTTAGAGAGCAGGTGTAGATTCTTAGGTACATGTTACCTTTAGATACAGACACAATATTATTAATGAACAATTTACAGTTACATTTCATGTTAGAGAGCAGGTGTAGATTCTTAGGTACATGTTACCTTTAGATACAGACACAATATTATTAATGAACAATTTACAGTTACATTTCATGTTAGAGAGCAGGTGTAGATTCTTAGGTACATGTTACCTTTAGATACAGACACAATATTATTAATGAACAATTTACAGTTACATTTCATGTTAGAGAGCAGGTGTAGATTCTTAGGTACATGTTACCTTTAGATACAGACACAATATTATTAATGAACAATTTACAGTTACATTTCATGTTAGAGAGCAGGTGTAGATTCTTAGGTACATGTTACCTTTAGATACAGACACAATATTATTAATGAACAATTTACAGTTACATTTCATGTTAGAGAGCAGGTGTAGATTCTTAGGTACATGTTACCTTTAGATACAGACACAATATTATTAATGAACAATTTACAGTTACATTTCATGTTAGAGAGCAGGTGTAGATTCTTAGGTACATGTTACCTTTAGATACAGACACAATATTATTAATGAACAATTTACAGTTACATTTCATGTTAGAGAGCAGGTGTAGATTCTTAGGTACATGTTACCTTTAGATACAGACACAATATTATTAATGAACAATTTACAGTTACATTTCATGTTAGAGAGCAGGTGTAGATTCTTAGGTACATGTTACCTTTAGATACAGACACAATATTATTAATGAACAATTTACAGTTACATTTCATGTTAGAGAGCAGGTGTAGATTCTTAGGTACATGTTACCTTTAGATACAGACACAATATTATTAATGAACAATTTACAGTTACATTTCATGTTAGAGAGCAGGTGTAGATTCTTAGGTACATGTTACCTTTAGATACAGACACAATATTATTAATGAACAATTTACAGTTACATTTCATGTTAGAGAGCAGGTGTAGATTCTTAGGTGCATGGTACAAATTTGCTATTTACAATATGTACATGTGTGTGGTAGCCTATAGATCATTAGCTAGAGAGGCTAGTAATCATAGCTGGAGAGGGGTTTAGAGGTGGAGAGAGAATTATAGGACTAGGTGGGGAGAATGCAGCTGCATTTTCTGTTAGAGTAAAGGTAGGAATGTAACTGAGATTTTAAGTTTTCACAGATTGCACAGCTCCTTAGAGAGGAAGGAAGAGAATTCCTTGTTTTTTCTAAGGAAAGGGATAGCAGGAGCTGGCCAGCAGGGTGACTGGGTTTTCGGACACGGATTAGGTTTTGGTGAGTAGATCTGAGAGTTCTCTGAGGGGTGTAGGGGAGAAGCATGGTGCATAGAGCAGGGCATAGAGGGTTGAAAGATTAGTTTGTGAGCTGTGGTAATATGAAGATGGTTGGAGAGTTCAAGCCAGTGTAACAAATTAAGGGCAATACAGTGATGGGAGGAGTATTTGGCTTTGACGACAAATTTAGAAATCTTATTATAACAGACTTCCAATTTTGAAGTGAGTGTGGCAGATATGTTAGTTAATAGAGGAGCACCATTCATTAGTGAGTGGAGTAGATAGGTAGTGGCAAGCAATTGTCTGGTGGAAGGAGAGAGAAATTGGATGTTCTTGTATAGCATACCAAGTTTTATATGGGTTTTTTTAATGTTTTGCTGGATGGGAGTGTCGAATTTCAGGTGTTCATCAATAGTGACCCCAAGTAGTTCAGCGAAGGGAACAACCTCTATAGTGGAGTTGTTTTGGCTAATGATTTGGAACGAGTTTTTATCAAGAGGGGAAGCTTTGGAGGGAGAGAATAATAGTATTTTGGATTTATTGGCATTTAGTGAGAGGTGATTCTGAAGCATCCAATTTCAGTGGTGGAAAAAGCAGCTTGGGTCAGTGTCTGAAGCTCTGGGAGGTTGGTGGCACTGCAGATTCATGTGGAATTGTCTGCATATTGTACAATTTTGGTATTGGGTATGGCTTTGTGGAAATTGTTAATAAAGATGTTAAACAGCATTGGCCCATGTATGGATCCCTGGGGAACCCCAGTGGGGGTGGGAAGGAAGGTTGAGGTGCCTGTCCCACATTTTACAGCTTGAGATCTATTGGAGAGGTAGCTACATAACCAGGATTAGGTATTCTGGGAGAGATTAAGGTCAGAGAGATGGTTTAGGAGATGGGAGTGGGAGATTGTATCGAATGCCTTGGACAGATCTAGAAGAACAATAGAAACTATTTCTCCAGAGTCCCTGGCAAGATTTATTGTCTATAGGAAGGAGAGAAGTGCAGTGGTTGTACTATGGCCTGGACGGAAGCTGTGTTGGGTTGGAGTGATTAGTTGGTTTTTGGCTAAGAATGGTATGAGATGAATGTGAATGCATTTTTCTAGTAGTTTGGAAATTGGGGAGAGGATAGCTATGGGTTGGAATGGTGGGTGATCTGTAGCAAGCTACAATTTGAATTACAGTTTTGTCCATTGTTAGTTGCACGTGGATGATCTCTGAAGCATCGTGCTGTGCCACTAACCTGGAGGTGTGGGTATCCTTGATGAATATGGATACGCCCCCACCTTTTGTATTTCGGTCCAGATTTTGTGGCCAAAATGTATGGTATGAGTTGTAGCCTGGAAGTGCTAGGATGCTCTCTGAAGCCTTAAACCAGGTTTCTATTACTGCACAGATATAGAGTTTCTCCATACTGAGGAGTGCCTTGAGTGCATGCATTTTGAGGTTTAGACTTCTGGCATTGAGTAGCATTACCCTTAGTTTTTTGTTATTTGCACTATTTATGGCAGTGGGTTTGTCATTTGAGCCTTGCCTAAAAAAGGCACTATGGGGGTGGCAAGAACCTTGGCCAGTATTTGAAAGCCTAAGGGTGACAGGTGTAAGCCATCTCTAGTGAAGTACTTGGCTTGTCGAGCATGTCATCCCAGGCTGACAGACACTGGATCCCCTTTGAATGACACCAGAAGCTTAGCCAGTTGTTGAAATTGATAATTTTTTCTTTATACCATGGTGTCATCCTTGGTGATGGCAGGATGCTACTCAAGGTCAGGGTCATACCGGCCTGGGCTACATGATCAGAGAGCTCTTCCATGTCTCTTTTCATGTAGTCCAGGAAGGTACGGCTCAGGTCATTCACACCAACATGGACAATGACAGAGTAGTATTTGTACTTGTTCTGGAGTGACCTGAGTCCTTGTGTTATGTGGCAGATCCTGGCACCCGACAGGCAGCTAACAGTAACCTTCTCCTTGTTTAGCCTAGTGGGTGGGACGTCAGTGTGCCTGACTACAGAGTCACCTATTATTAGTGTGTTGGGTATGTTGTTTTGCCTTAAGGGCTGTGATTGCGTGGCACACTGGTTTTGTGAAGTATGTGTTTCATGGTTTGTGTTGGGGGGGTGGAGGTTGCTTGGGTGTCTGCTTTGGAGGTCTCTGTTGCTTTTGCAGATTTTTATTTAGAGCCCCGAGTATGTTTTCGCGTATTTATGTGTGTTTTTTGCCAGTGCTGGTTTCATAGGTCTGTGTGGGACTGGTGGTGTGATGCAAGTAATTCCCTCCTCCTCTTGACTGTCTGGCCCAGTCTTGGGTTGAGAGAGCTTAGCCTCCAGTTTGGCTGTATAATTGCATCTCTCACATGTATTAGTGTTTGGTGAAGGAGGAGAGAGTTTTCTGTGTACATGAGGCAGTTGTAACATTGCCTCAAAATGCCCAGATTCTCCAGATGGACCGGAGAGTACACCTGAAACTGCCCTTTGGACATGCCTGGATAGGTACAGTGAACTCTTTTACTGATTGGCTGGTAAGGTCGAATAGAGAGCCTTGTCCTTCTCTACAGTATAGGGGGTCTAGTGCTAAGGTTTATTAGTGCTTGCTATGAGTTTTGAGCAAGTGCCGGGCTGAGAAGTGAATGGTTTGAGTGCTTAAGTTGAAAGTTTGTCTAGTTCCAAGGGAAAAATTGAAGAGCAGACTTTGTGGAGCCGGGAATAGTTATACCCTAGCTAACCGGCACTGCCCGGCACACAAAACCACACAAATGCAGGTTTTATAGCAGGGAAATAAAAGAGAGAAATTAGCCCAAAATGGTCAATAACTACTAATTTCTGGGCTGAAACCACTCCTCCAGGGGCAGATAGGCTGCTCAAAACTCCCCCACTCTCACAGGTGAACAGAGACACTTCCTTCTATCCAAGTAAGGTATGGGCAAACACAGAAACTTGTATCATAGCCCTGAATTCAGCACTAACCTGAAAACTGGACTATACTAGCTTAAAACAAGTATTTTTTTTTTCAGAAAATAAAGCAGATATAATCAAAAAACATTTTAAACGCACAGAAATGGCTATCACACTTGAGTGTGTAGCCTACAACAGTTAAACAGGTGATTTAAACACAAAAACGACTTTGTTAAAGTGCAGGCAGTAAAATAAGTATAATATGTAGCTGAAACAAGCTTTTTAAATCACAGGAACTCTAAAAAATTGGCGTTTTAGGCGGAATTAGCTAAAGGCAGCAAGAAAATGCAGAAAAATTATATTTAATCACTCCAAAGTCTCTTTTTTGTCTCTCTGCTACTGTAGAACTCTGCAGGGCACCAGGCAGGAGCTTGCTGAGCTGTATACTAGCCCAAAAACCTCGCAAATGTGGGTTTTATAGCAGGGAAATGAAAGAGATAGAAATTAGCCCAAAATGGCCAATAACTACTAGTTTCTGGGCTGAAATTAGTCCTCTAGGGACAGATAGGCTGCTCAAAGCTCCCCTCTTTCACAGGTGAACAGAGAAACTTCCTTCTATCCAAGTAAGGTATGGGCAAACACAGAAACTTGTAACATAGCCCTGAATTCAGCACTAACCTGAAAAGTGGACTGTACTAGCTTAGAAAGGCGGGAAAACAAGTATATATATATATATATATAGATAGATATAATTATATATTTTGTTTTTTTTTTCAGAAAATAAAGCAGATACAATAAAAAAAAAGACTTTAAATGCACAGAAATGGCTATCACACTTGAGTGTGTAGCCTACAACAGTTAAACAGGTAATTTAAACACAAAAATGACTTTGTTAAAGTGCAGGCAGTACAAATAAGTACAATATATAGCTGAAAGAAGCTTTTTAAATCACAGAAACTCTAAAAAAAATTGGCGTTTTAAGCTGAATTAGCTAAAAGTAGCAAGAAAATGCAGAAAAATAATACTTAATCACTCCAAAGTCTCTCTTTTGTCTCTCTGCTGCTGTAGAACTCTGCAGGGCCTCTGTACCTTACCCCTCTGATTTATGCACATTTAGTAGGATTTGAATTGAATCTGTACCTCACACCACTGATTTATACACATTTAGTAGGATTTGAGTTGAATCTGTACCTTACCCCTCTGATTTATGCACATTTAGTAGGATTAGAATTGAATCTGTACCTCACACCACTGATTTATACACATTTAGTAGGATCTGAGTTGAATCTGTACCTTACCCCTCTGATTTATGCACATTTAGTAGGATTTGAATTGAATCTGTACCTCACACCACTGATTTATACACATTTAGTAGGATTTGAGTTGAATCTGTACCTTACCCCACTGATTTATGCACATTTAGTAGGATTTGAATTGAATCTGTACCTTATGCCACTGATTTATGCATATTTATTAGGATTTGAATTGAATATATACCTCACTTCACTAATTTATGCATATTTAGTAGGATTATAATTGAATCTGTACCTCACTGATTTATGCATATTTAGTAGGATTTGAATTGAATATATTCCTTACTCCACTGATGTATGCATATTTAGTAGGATTATAATTGAATCTGTACCTCACCCCACTGATTTATGCACATTTAGTAGGATTAGAATTGAATCTGTACCTCACTGATTTATGCATATTTAGTAGGATTTGAATTGAATATATTCCTTACTCCACTGATGTATGCATATTTAGTAGGATTATAATTGAATCTGTACCTCACCCCACTGATTTATGCACATTTAGTAGGATTAGAATTGAATCTGTACCTCACTGATTTATGCATATTTAGTAGGATTTGAATTGAATATATTCCTTACTCCACTGATGTATGCATATTTAGTAGGATTATAATTGAATCTGTACCTCACCCCACTGATTTATACATATTTAGTTGGATTTGAATTGAATTTGTTCCTCACACCCCTGTTTTGCACATAATTGCATTGTAACTCCATTGCCTAACTGTGTGAATCTGAGCAAGTCCCTTAATCAGACTCAGATCCTAGGCTGAGTTTGAAAAAGCTTCATGGAGATCAACCCTCTACCCTGGAAAACAAATACAAACTACTGGGATGTGAATCGAATTTTTAACTTACACCAGAGTTGTTCACAATTCCTATGATGGAAGTTGGAGTTGTATGTTACACCACTGTTTTACATACAATTAACATGCTATGAATGGCTCTGACGGTCTCAACACTGTTACATATTATTAGAGAGATCTGAATGGCTGTCTTACCACTGTTTGTTATTTCTTTTTTTTTGGAAGGTGTGATGCTCTTACTGCTAATTATCATGGATGTCACTTTGTAGTACTGTCTTCTGCATTTTAAGGACATTTATGTTGATTTGCTCTTTTAGAATTGTTTCCACTACTTCTAGCTATATAAAATAATTTATTTAATGGTTGCTTTGCTACATGATAACCGATTTTATTTAGCTTTATGAATTTTAATTTTAATTTTTAATAATTTAATTTTGTTTTACTCTTGTTTAATTTTATTTAACTTTAAGAAGGACCATGACATTCAGTATGGTGAGAAAGGTTGGACTGAATGTTTGCTCTGCGGACTAAAGTTCAAGTATCTTAGGTAAACATATCTAGAGTGAAACGTGACATGTTTAGGTGCATTGACACATATATGTAATGTGGTATGTTTTTTCTGACATGTAAAGTTTTGTAAGTGATTGCTAATTGTACCAGGAAAAGTAACAGCTGTTGCATACTCTGGCTGTGATCCCAGAGTCTGGTTCAGGTAGGTTCTCCCTACACGTGGATTTGCTCTAGATGTGATCCCAGAGTCTGGTTCAGGTAGGTTCTCCCTACACGTGGATTTGTCTGCTCTGGCTATGTGCCTGATTAGCTGTGAGATCCCAGAGTCTGGTTCAGGTAGGTTCTCCCTACACGTGGATTTGTCTGCTCTGGCTATGTGCCTGATTAGCTGTGATCCCAGAGTCTGGTTCAGGTAGGTTCTCCCTACACGTGGATTTGCTCTAGATGTGATCCCAGAGTCTGGTTCAGGTAGGTTCTCCCTACACGTGGATTTGCTCTAGATGTGATCCCAGAGTCTGGTTCAGGTAGGTTCTCCCTACACGTGGATTTGTCTGCTCTGGCTATGTGCCTGATTAGCTGTGAGATCCCAGAGTCTGGTTCAGGTAGGTTCTCCCTACACGTGGATTTGCTCTAGATGTGATCCCAGAGTCTGGTTCAGGTAGGTTCTCCCTACACGTGGATTTGTCTGCTCTGGCTATGTGCCTGATTAGCTGTGAGATCCCAGAGTCTGGTTCAGGTAGGTTCTCCCTACACGTGGATTTGCTCTAGATGTGATCCCAGAGTCTGGTTCAGGTAGGTTCTCCTACACGTGGATTTGTCTGCTCTGGCTATGTGCCTGATTAGCTGTGAGATCCCAGAGTCTGGTTCAGGTAGGTTCTCCCTACACGTGGATTTGCTCTAGATGTGATCCCAGAGTCTGGTTCAGGTAGGTTCTCCCTACACGTGGATTTGTCTGCTCTGGCTATGTGCCTGATTAGCTGCTGAGATCACAGAGAGGAGTTTGTGGATCTGAGTGCAGGTCTGTAGTCAGTCTGTGTTAAAATACCTGCGTTATCTTAATATTTTTGTGGATAAGCACATGATCAGCTTTATATTTAAGGGCATTAGGTGGGATGTAGATGTATCTCAGAATTTGTTTTGTCTGGTGAACATACGGGTGATTTTCAGGGAGCCAAACTGGCTTCAGGTGGGTAATCAAAGAATATGTACTAAGCACTGGAAGATGTCGATAATAATAAAGGTCATATAGCAACTGGGAAGGAAAGGTTATTTCAGAATCCCGACAGTTAGTTTTAAGCAATATTTTTTATGCAACAGGTAAGTTTGGTTTATAAAGAGAGCTCTGTGTGCGAAGTTGGAGGACTTTACTGTAAATACTTCATGAGTTAGTGTTATCTTAACGCCGTTAGGGCTGCATCAGTTAATGTAAGTAGGACTGGAAGCCTTTAGTGGGGGTGCATTCTTTGGAGTGGGGAGAAAGTCCAAACTTGTTTTAATATAGATGGAGCCTAGCAGGTTGGTTGCAGTTGATAAGATGATGAGAGAGAAATAGAAATTGTAACTCAAGCAAAGTTATTGGGTATCACCATAAATTATAAACTCTCCTTTGAACAGCATATACTAAACACCATTAAAAAATAACTTCAAGCTTGGAAAACTTTATAAATACGAGATTTTATGGACATCTCCACCAAACAAACTCTTGCCAATACTTTCTTGCTCCCCTCCCTCTTGTATTCTCCATTAATCTCCAAGTCTGTAAAGAACAAACTGCAATCAAGCTACTACAAAACAGCTAAATTTGCAACTGGTATATAGTAGTTAGTATCACATGATTGTTAGAACTGATTATTTAAACTTCAACTGGGGCGGCATTGTGATGTTATTAATTAGTATCACATGACTGTTAGACCTGATTATTTAAACTTGGACTGGGGCGGTATAGTGATGTTATTAATTAGTATCACATGACAGAATTGATTATTTAAACTTAGACTGGGGCAGTATGGTGATGCTATTAATTAGTATCACATGATTGTTAGAACTGATTATTTAAACTTGGACTGGGTCGGTATTGTGATGTTATTAATTAGTATCACATGATTGTTACAACTGATTATTTAAACTTCAACTGGGGCGGCATGGTGATGTTATTAATTAGTATCCCATGACTGTTAGACCTGATTATTTAAACTTGGACTGGGACGGTATGGTGATGTTATTAATTAGTATCACATGACTGTTAGAACTGATTATTTAAACTTGGACTGGGACGGTATGGTGATGTTATTAATTAGTATCACATGATTGTTAGAACTGATTATTTAAACTTGGACTGGGTCGGTATTGTGATGTTATTAATTAGTATCACATGACAGACCTGACTATTTAAACTTGGACTGGGTTGGTATGGTGATGTTATTACTTAGTATCCCATGATTGCTAGACCTGATTATTTAAACTTAGACTGGGGCGGTATGATGATGTTATTAATTAGTATCACATGATTGTTAGAACTGATGATTTAAACTTGGACTGGGACGATATGGTGATGTTATTAATTAGTATCACATGACTGTTAGAACTGATTATTTAAACTTGGACTGGGACGGTATGGTGATGTTATTAATTAGTATCACATGATTGTTAGACCTGATTATTTAAACTTGGACTAGGTCGGTATGGTGATGTTATTAATTAGTATGACATGATTGTTAGACCTGATTATTTAAACTTGGACTGGGTCAGTATGGTGATGTTATTACTTAGTATCACATGATTGTTATAACTGATTATTTAAACTTGGACTGGGGAGGTATGGTGATGTTATTAATTAGTATCACATGACTGTTAGAACTGATTATTTAAACTTGGACTGGGTCGGTATGGTGATGTTATTAATTAGTATCACATGATTGTTAGAACTGATTATTTAAACTTGGACTGGGGCGGTATGGTGATGTTATTAATTAGTATCACATTATTGTTAGAACTGATTATTTAAACTTGGAGTGGGGCGGTATAGTGATGTTATTACTTAGTATCACATGATTGTTAGACCTGATTATTTAAACTTGGACTGGGTCGGTATGGTGATGTTATTAATTAGTATCACATGATTGTTAGAACTGATTATTTAAAATTGGACTGGGTCTTTATGGTGATGTTATTAATTAGTATCACATGATTGTTAGACCTGATTATTTAAACTTGGACTAGGTCAGTATTGTGATGTTATTAATTAGTATGACATGACTGTTAGACCTGATTATTTAAACTTGGACTGGGGCGGTATGGTGATGTTATTAATTAGTATCAGAAGATTGTTAGACCTGATTATTTAAACCTGGACTGGGTTGGTATGGTGATGTTATTACTTAGTATCACATGATTGTTAGAACTGATTATTTAAACTTGGACTGGGGCGGTATGGTGATGTTATTAATTAGTATCACATGATTGTTAGAACTGATTATTTAAACTTAGACTGGGGCGGTATGGTGATGTTATTAATTAGTACCACATGATTGTTAGAACTGATTATTTAAAGTTGGACTGGGACGGTATGGTGATGTTATTAATTAGTATCACATGATTGTTAGAAATGATTATTTAAACTTGGACTGGGTCAGTATCTTAATGTTATTAATTAGTATCACATGACTGTTAGAACTGATTATTTAAACTTGGACTGGGGCGGTATAGTGATGTTATTAATTAGTATCACATGATTGTTAGAAGTGATTATTGAAACTTGGGCTTGGGCGGTATTGTGATGTTATTAATTAGTATCACATGACTGTTAGACTTGATTATTTAAACTTGGACTGGGGTCGGTATAGTGATGTTATTAATTAGTATCACATGATTGTTAGAACTGATTATTTAAACTGGGACTGGGGCGGTATTGTGATGTTATTAATTAGTATCACAAGACTGTTAGACCTGATTATTTAAACTTGGACTGGGGCGGTATGGTGATGTTATTAATTAGTATCACATAATTGTTAGAACTGATTATTTAAACTTGGACTGGGCCGGTATGGTGATGTTATTAATTAGTATCACATGATTGTTAGAACTGATTATTTAAACTTGGTCTGGAGCGGTATTGCGATGTTATTAATTAGTATCACATAATTGTTAGAACTGATTATTTAAACTTGGACTAGATCGATATGGTGATGTTATTAATTAGTATCACAAGACTGTTAGACCCAATTATTTAAACTTGGACTGGGTCGGTATGGTGATGTTATTAATTAGTATCACATGATTGTTAGAGCTGATTATTTAAACTTGGACTGGGGCGGTATGGTGATGTTATAAATTAGTATCACATGATTGTTAGAACTGATTATTTAAACTTGGACTGGGGCGGCATGGTGATGTTATTAATTAGTACCACATGATTGCTAGAACTGATTATTTAAATTTGGACTAGGTCAGTATGCTGATGTTATTAATTAGTATCACATGATTGTTAGAACTGGTTATTAAAACTTGGACTGGTACGGTATGGTGATGTTATTAATTAGTATCACATGACTGTTAGAACTGATTACTTAAACTTGGACTGGGGGCGGCATGGTGATGTTATTAATTAGTATCACATGACTGTTAGACCTGATTATTTAAACTTGGACTGGGGCGGTATGGTGATGTTATTAATTAGTATCACATGATTGTTAGAACTGATTATTTAAACTTGGACTGGGTCAGTATGGTGATGTTATTACTTAGTATCACATGATTATTAGAACTGATTATTTAAACTTGGACTGGGGCGGTATGATGATGTTATTAATTAGTATCACATGATTGTTAGAACGGATTTTTTTAAACTTGGACTAGTTTGGTATGGTGATGTTATTAATTAGTATCACATGATTGTTAGAACTGATTATTTAAACTTGGACTGGGTCGGTATGGTGATGTTAATAATTAGTATCACATTATTGTTAGAACTGATTATTTAAACTTGGACTGGGGCGGTATTGTGTTGTTCTTAATTAGTATCACATGATTGTTAGAACTGATTATTTAAACTTGGACTGGGTCGGTATTGTGATGTTATTAATTAGTATCACATGATTGTTAGAACTGATTATTTAAACTTCAACTGGGGCGGCATGGTGATGTTATTAATTAGTATCCCATGACTGTTAGACCTGATTATTTAAACTTGGACTGGGACGGTATGGTGATGTTATTAATTAGTATCACATGACTGTTAGAACTGATTATTTAAACTTGGACTGGGACGGTATGGTGATGTTATTAATTAGTATCACATGATTGTTAGAACTGATTATTTAAACTTGGACTGGGTCGGTATTGTGATGTTA
Organism: Protopterus annectens; assembly: GCF_019279795.1. Classification (NCBI taxonomy): domain Eukaryota; kingdom Metazoa; phylum Chordata; order Ceratodontiformes; family Protopteridae; genus Protopterus; species Protopterus annectens. The sequence goes on from NC_056744.1 coordinate 1,833,978,773, forward strand.
TTAATTAGTATCACATGACAGACCTGACTATTTAAACTTGGACTGGGTTGGTATGGTGATGTTATTACTTAGTATCCCATGATTGCTAGACCTGATTATTTAAACTTAGACTGGGGCGGTATGATGATGTTATTAATTAGTATCACATGATTGTTAGAACTGATGATTTAAACTTGGACTGGGACGATATGGTGATGTTATTAATTAGTATCACATGACTGTTAGAACTGATTATTTAAACTTGGACTGGGACGGTATGGTGATGTTATTAATTAGTATCACATGATTGTTAGACCTGATTATTTAAACTTGGACTAGGTCGGTATGGTGATGTTATTAATTAGTATGACATGATTGTTAGACCTGATTATTTAAACTTGGACTGGGTCGGTATGGTGATGTTATTACTTAGTATCACATGATTGTTATAACTGATTATTTAAACTTGGACTGGGGAGGTATGGTGATGTTATGAATTAGTATCGCATGACTGTTAGAAGTGATTATTTAAACTTGGACTGGGGTCGGTATGGTTATGTTATTAATTAGTATCACATGACTGTTAGACCTGATTATTTAAACTTGGAATGGGTCGGTATGGTGATGTTATTAATTAGTATCACATTATTGTTAGAACTGATTATTTAAACTTGGAGTGAAGTATAGTGATGTTATTACTTAGTATCACATGATTGTTAGACCTGATTATTTAAACTTGGACTGGGTCGGTATGGTGATGTTATTAATTAGTATCACATGATTGTTAGAACTGATTATTTAAAATTGGACTGGGTCTTTATGGTGATGTTATTAATTAGTATCACATGATTGTTAGACCTGATTATTTAAACTTGGACTAGGTCAGTATTGTGATGTTATTAATTAGTATGACATGACTGTTAGACCTGATTATTTAAACTTGGACTGGGGCGGTATGGTGATGTTATTAATTAGTATCAGAAGATTGTTAGACCTGATTATTTAAACCTGGACTGGGTTGGTATGGTGATGTTATTACTTAGTATCACATGATTGTTAGAACTGATTATTTAAACTTGGACTGGGGCGGTATGGTGATGTTATTAATTAGTATCACATGATTGTTAGAACTGATTATTTAAACTTAGACTGGGGCGGTATGGTGATGTTATTAATTAGTACCACATGATTGTTAGAACTGATTATTTAAAGTTGGACTGGGACGGTATGGTGATGTTATTAATTAGTATCACAAGACTGTTAGACCCAATTATTTAAACTTGGACTGGGTCGGTATGGTGATGTTATTAATTAGTATCACATGATTGTTAGAGCTGATTATTTAAACTTGGACTGGGGCGGTATGGTGATGTTATTAATTAGTATCACATGATTGTTAGAACTGATTATTTAAACTTGGACTGGGGCGGCATGGTGATGTTATTAATTAGTACCACATGATTGCTAGAACTGATTATTTAAATTTGGACTAGGTCAGTATGCTGATGTTATTAATTAGTATCACATGATTGTTAGAACTGGTTATTAAAACTTGGACTGGTACGGTATGGTGATGTTATTAATTAGTATCACATGACTGTTAGAACTGATTACTTAAACTTGGACTGGGGGCGGCATGGTGATGTTATTAATTAGTATCACATGACTGTTAGACCTGATTATTTAAACTTGGACTGGGGCGGTATGGTGATGTTATTAATTAGTATCACATGATTGTTAGAACTGATTATTTAAACTTGGACTGGGTCAGTATGGTGATGTTATTACTTAGTATCACATGATTATTAGAACTGATTATTTAAACTTGGACTGGGGCGGTATGATGATGTTATTAATTAGTATCACATGATTGTTAGAACGGATTTTTTTAAACTTGGACTAGTTTGGTATGGTGATGTTATTAATTAGTATCACATGATTGTTAGAACTGATTATTTAAACTTGTACTAGGTCGGTATGGTGATGTTATTAATTAGTATTACATGATTGTTAGAACTGATCATTTAAACTTGGACTGAGGCGCTATGGTGATGTTATTAATTAGTATCACATGACACCTAGAACTCATTATTTAAACTTGGACTTGGTCGGTATGGTGATGCTATTAATTAGTATCACATGATTGTTAGAACTGATTATTTAAACTTGGAGTGGGGCGGTATGCCGATGTTATTAATTAGTATCACATCATTGTTAGAACTGATTATTTAAACTTGGACTGGGGCGGTATGGTGATGTTATTAATTAGTATCACATGATTGTTAGAACTGATTATTTAAACTTCAACTGGGTCGGTATGGTGATGTTATCAATTAGTATCACATGACTGTTAGACCTGATTATTTAAACTTGGACTGGGTCAGTATGGTCATGTTATTATTTAGTATCACGATTGTTAGAACTGATTATTTAAACTTGGACTGGGTCGGTATGGTGATGTTATTACTTAGTATCACATGATTGTTTGAACTGATTATTTAAATTTGGACTGGGTCGGTATGGTGATGTTATTAATTAGTATCACATGATAGTTAGAACTGATTATTTAAACTTGGACTGGGTCTTTATGGTGATGTTATTAATTAGTATCACATGATTGTTAGAACTGATTATTTAAACTGGGACTGGGGCGGTATTGTGATGTTATTAATTAGTATCACAAGATTGTTAGACCTGATTATTTAAACTTGGACTGGGTTGGTATGGGGATGTTATTAATTAGTATCACATGATTGTTAGAAATGATTATTTAAACTTGGACTGGGTCGGTATTGTGATGTTATTAATTAGTTTCACATGATTGTTTGAACTGATTATTTAAACAAGGTCTGGGGCTGTATGGTGATGTTATTACTTAGTATCACATGCTTCTTACAACTGATTATTTAAACCTGGACTGGGTCAGTATGGTGATGTTATTACTTAGTATCTCATGATTGCATGATTGTTAGACCTGATTATTTAAACTTGGACTGGGTCGGTATGGTGATGTTATTAATTAGTATCACATGACTGTTAGACCTGATTATTTAAACTTGGACTGGGACGGTATGGTGACGTTATTAATTAGAATCACATGATTGTTTGAACTGATTATTTAAACGTGGACTGGGTCGGTATGAACTGATTATTTAAATGTGGACTGGGTCGGTATGGTGATGTTATTAATTAGTATCACATGATTGTTAGAAATGATTATTTAAACTTGGACTGCGTCGGTATGGTGATGTTATAAATTAGTATCACATGATTGTTAGACCTGATTATTTAAACTTGGACTGGGTCAGTATTGTGATGTTATTAATTAGTATCACATGATTTTTAGAACTAATTATTTAAACTTGGACTGGGTCGGTATGGTGATGATATTAATTAGTATCACATGATTGTTAGACCTGATTATTTAAACTTGGACTGGGGCGGTATTGTGATGTTATTAATTAGTATCACATGACTGTTAGACCTGATTATTTAAACTTGGACTGGGTCGGTATGGTGATGTTATTAATTAGTATCACATGATTGTTTGAACTGATTATTTAAACTTGGACTGGGGCGGTATGGTGATGTTATTGATTAGTATCACATGACTGTTAGAACTGATTATTTAAACTTGGACTGGGGCGGTATTGTGATGTTATTAATTAGTATCACATGACTGTTAGACTTGATTATTTAAACTTGGACTGGGGTCGGTATAGTGATGTTATTAATTAGTATCACATGATTGTTAGAACTGATTATTTAAACTGGGACTGGGGCAGTATTGTGATGTTATTAATTTGTATCACAAGACTGTTAGACCTGATTATTTAAACTTGGACTGGGGCGGTATGGTGATGTTATTAATTAGTATCACATGATTGTTAGAACTGATTATTTAAACTTGGTCTGGAGCGGTATGGCAATGTTATTAATTAGTATCACATAATTGTTAGAACTGATTATTTAAACTTGGACTAGGTCGATATGGTGATGTTATTAATTAGTATCACAAGACTGTTAGACCCAATTATTTAAACTTGGACTGGGGCGGCATGGTGATGTTATTAATTAGTACCACATGATTGCTAGAACTGATTATTTAAATTTGGACTAGGTCAGTATGGTGATGTTATTAATTAGTATCACATGATTGTTAGAACTGATTATTAAAACTTGGACTGGTACGGTATGGTGATGTTATTAATTAGTATCACGATTGTTAGAACTGATTACTTAAACTTGGACTGGGGATGGCATGGTGATGTTATTAATTAGTATCACATGATTGTTAGAACTGATTATTTAAACTTGGACTGGGGCGCTATGGTGATGTTATTAATTAGTATCACAGGACTGTTAGACCTGATTATTTAAACTTGGACTGGGTCAGTATAGTGATGTTATTGCTTAGTATTACATGATTGTTAGAACTGATTATTTAAACTTGGACTGGGACGGTATGGTGATGTTATTAATTAGTATTACATGATTGTTAGAACTGATCATTTAAACTTGGACTGGGGCGCTATGGTGATGTTATTAATTAGTATCACATGACACCTAGAACTCATTATTTAAACTTGGACTTGGTCGGTATGGTGATGTTATTAATTAGTATTACATGATTGTTAGAACTGATCATTTAAACTTGGACTGGGGCGCTATAGTGATGTTATTAATTAGTATCACATGACACCTAGAACTGATTATTTAAACTTGGACTGGGTCGGTATAACGATGTTATTAATTAGTATCACATCATTGTTAGAACTGATTATTTAAACTTGGACTGGGGCGGTATGCCGATGTTATTAATTAGTATCACATCATTGTTAGAACTGATTATTTTAACTTGGACTGGGGCGGTATGGTGATGTTATTAATTAGTATCACATGATTGTTAGAACTGATTATTTAAACTTCAACTGGGTCGGTATGGTGATGTTATTAATTAGTATCACAGGACTGTTAGACCTGATTATTTAAACTTGGACTGGGTCGGTATGGTGATGTTATTAATTAGTATCACATGATAGTTAGAACTTATTATTTAAACTTGGACTGGGTCAGTATGGTGATGTTATTAATTAGTATCACATGATTGTTAGACCTGATTATTTAAACTTGGACTGGGGCGGTATGGTGATGTTATTAATTAGTATCACATGATTGTTAGAACTGATTATTTAAACTTGGACTGGGTTGGTATGGCGATGTTATTACTTAGTATCACATGATTGTTAGAACTGATTATTTAAACTTGGACTGGGGCGGTATGGTGATGTTATTAATTAGTGCCACATGATTGCTAGGACTGATTATTTAAACTTGGACTGGGGCGGTATTGTGATGTTATTAATTAATATCACATGATTGTTAGACCAGATTCTTTAAACTTGGACTGGGGCGGTATGGTGATGTTATTAATTAGTATCACACGACTGTTAGACCTGATTATTTAAACTTGGACTGGGTCGGTATGGTGATCATATTAATTAGTATCACATAATTGTTCGAACTGATTATTTAAACTTGGACTGGGGCAGTATGGTGATGTTATTAATTAGTATCACATGATTGTTAGACCTGATTATTTAAACTTGGACTGGGAGCGGCATGGTGATGTTATTAATTAGTATCACATGATTGTTAGAACTGATTATTTAAACTTGGACTGGGTTGGTATAGTGATGTTATTAATTAGTATTTTATACACTTTTTAAGTAAGTAGATATATGTATTTATTAGATAGCATAGTTAGTAGTAAATGTTACAAATCCATATATCTTACAATGAACACTATGTAACGCAAATGCAATGTATGATGTTCTTTAAAATGTTTTAATTATTTGTTTGTGTCACCAAATGAAGTTTATAAATCTTTGAGACTTGTGATTTGAATTTTAACGGTCTGACGAAGCTACGGTGAAAGCGCTTACCAGTTTGTTATAGTAATAAATAGACTTTATTTTACTATATACTTTTTATTGTCATTCAGTTTCAATTGACTGTAGCAGTTATGCTGGAGTTGTATTTGTGCTTTGGTTACCTCTCCGCTTTTTTATCTGGACTTTTTATCACATATCTATTTGTAAGCAGAGAGGTATTTACACTGCAAGGTAACTTTTTATATGTTTTTATACGTGTTTGGATTAATGTTATTAATTAGTACCACATGATTGTTAGACCTGATTATTTAAACTTGGACTGGGGCAGTATGGTGATGTTACTAATTAGTATCACATGATTTTTAGAACTGATTATTTAAACTTGGACTGGGTCGGTATGGTGATGTTATTAATTAGTATCACATGATTTTTAGAACTGATTACTTAAACTTGGACTTGGTCGGTATGGTGATGTTATTAATTAGTATCACATGATTTTTAGAACTAATTATTTAAACTTGGACTGGGTCGGTATGGTGATGATATTAATTAGTATCACATGATTGTTAGACCTAATTATTTAAACTTGGACTGGGGCGGTATTGTGATGTTATTAATTAGTATCACATGACTGTTAGACCTGATTATTTAAACTTGGACTGGGTCGGTATGGTGATGTTATTAATTAGTATCACATGATTGTTTGAACTGATTATTTAAACTTGGACTGGGGCGGTATGGTGATGTTATTAATTAGTATCACATGACTGTTAGAACTGATTATTTAAACTTGGACTGGGGTCGGTATAGTGATGTTATCAATTAGCATCACATGATTGTTAGAACTGATTATTTAAACAAGGTCTGGGGCTGTATGGTGATGTTATTACTTAGTATCACATGCTTGTTACAAATGATTGTTTAAACCTGGACTGGGTCGGTATGGTGATGTTATTAATTAGTATCACATGATTGTTAGAACTGATTATTTAAACTTGGACTGGGCCAGTATTGTGATGATATCACTTAGTATCACATGATTGTTAGACCTGATTATTTAAACTTGGACTGGGTCGGTATGGTGATGTTATTAATTAGAATCACATGACTGTTAGGCCTGATTATTTAAACTTGGACTGGGACGGTATGGTGATGTTATTAATTAGTATCACATGATTGTTAGAAATGATTATTTAAAGTTGGACTGGGTCGGTATGGTGATGTTATTAATTAGTATCACATGATTGTTAGATCTGATTATTTAAACTTGGACTGGGTCAGTATTGTGATGTTATTAATTAGTATCACATGACTGTTACACCTGATTATTTAAACTTGGACTGGGGCGGTATGGTGATGTTATTAATTAGTATCACATGATTGTTAGAGCTGATTATTTAAACTTGGACTAAGTCGGTATGGTGATGTTATTAATTAGTATCACATGATTGTTAGAACTGACTATTTAAACTTAGACTGGGGCGGCATGGTGATGTTATTAATTAGTATCACATGATTGTTAGAACTAATTATTTAAACTTGGACTGGGGCATTATGGTGATGTTATTAATTAGTATCACATGATTGTTAGAACTGATTATTTAAACCTGGACTGGGTCGACCTTGTGATGTTATTAATTAGTATCACATGATTGTTAGAACTGATTATTTAAACTTAGACTGGTGCGCTATGGTGATGTTATTAATTAGTGTCACATGATTGTTTGAACTGATTATTTAAACTTGGACTGGGGCGGTATGGTGATGTTATTAATTAGTATCACATGACTGTTAGAACTGATTATTTAAACTTGGACTGGGGTCGGTATAGTGATGTTATTAATTAGCAACACATGATTGTTAGAACTGATTATTTAAACTTGGACTGGGGCGGTATGGCGATGTTATTAATTACTATCACTTGATTGTTAGACCTGATTATTTAAACTTGGACTGGGTTGGTATGGGGATGTTATTAATTAGTATCACATGATTGTTAGAACTGATTATTTAAACTTGGACTGGGTCGGTATTGTGATGTTATTAATTAGTTTCACATGATTGTTTGAACTGATTATTTAAACAAGGTCTGGGGCTGTATGGTGATGTTATTACTTAGTATCACATGCTTCTTACAACTGATTATTTAAACCTGGACTGGGTCAGTATGGTGATGTTATTACTTAGTATCTCATGATTGCATGATTGTTAGACCTGATTATTTAAACTTGGACTGGGTCGGTATGGTGATGTTATTAATTAGTATCACATGACTGTTAGACCTGATTATTTAAACTTGGACTGGGACGGTATGGTGACGTTATTAATTAGAATCACATGATTGTTTGAACTGATTATTTAAACGTGGACTGGGTCGTTATGAACTGATTATTTAAATGTGGACTGGGTCGGTATGGTGATGTTATTAATTAGTATCACATGATTGTTAGAAATGATTATTTAAACTTGGACTGGGTCGTTATGGTGATGTTATAAATTAGTATCACATGATTGTTAGACCTGATTATTTAAACTTGGACTGGGTCAGTATTGTGATGTTATTAATTAGTATCACATGATTTTTAGAACTAATTATTTAAACTTTGACTGGGTCTTTATGGTGATGATATTAATTAGTATCACATGATTGTTAGACCTGATTATTTAAACTTGGACTGGGGCGGTATTGTGATGTTATTAATTAGTATCACATGACTGTTAGACCTGATTATTTAAACTTGGACTGGGTCAGTATGGTGATGTTATTAATTAGTATCACATGATTGTTTGAACTGATTATTTAAACTTGGACTGGGGCGGTATGGTGATGTTATTGATTAGTATCACATGACTGTTAGAACTGATTATTTAAACTTGGACTGGGGTCGGTATAGTGATGTTATTAATTAGCATCACATGATTGTTAGAACTGATTATTTAAACTTGGACTGGGGCGGTATGGTGATGTTATTAATTAGTATCACATGATTGTTTGAACTGATTATTTAAACAAGGTCTGGGGCTGTATTGTATGGTGATGTTATTACTTAGTATCATATGCTTGTTACAAGTGATTGTTTAAACCTGGACTGGGTCGCTATGGTGATGTTATTAATTAGTATCACATGATTATTAGAACTGATTATTTAAACTTGGACTTGGTCGGCATGGTGATGTTATTAATTAGTATCACATGATTGTTAAAACTGATTATTTAAACTTGGACTGGATCGCAATGGTGATGTTATTAATTAGTATCACATGATTGTTAGAACTGATTATTTAAACTTGGACTGGGACGGTATGGTGATGTTATTAATTAGTATCACATGATTGTTAGAAGATATTATTTAAACTTGGCCTGTGTCGGTATGGTGATGTTATTAATTAGTATCACATGATTGTTAGAACTGATTATTTAAACTTGGACTGGGTCGGTATGGTGATGTTATTAATTAGCATCACATGACTGTTAGACCTGATTATTTAAACTTGGACTGGGATGGTATGGTGACGTTATTAATTAGAATCACATGATTGTTTTACTGATTATTTAAACATGGACTGGGTCGGTATGGTGATGTTATTAATTAGTATCACATGATTGTTAGAAATGATTATTTAAAGTTGGACTAGGTCGGTATGGTGATGTTATAAATTAGTATCACATGATTGTTAGATCTGATTATTTAAACTTGGACTGGGTCAGTATTGTGATGTTATTAATTAGTATCACATGACTATTACACCTGATTATTTAAACTTGGACTGGGGCGGTATGGTGATGTTATTAATTAGTATCACATGATTGTTAGAGCTGATTATTTAAACTTGGACTAGGTCGGTATGGTGATGTTGTTAATTAGTATCACATGACTGTTAGAACTGATTATTTAAACTTAGACTGGGGCGGCATGGTGATGTTTTTAATTAGTATCACATGATTGTTAGAACTGATTATTTAAATTTGGACTGGGGCATTATGGTGATGTTATTAATTAGTATCACATGATTGTTAGAACGGATTATTTAAACTTTGACTGGGTTGGTATAGTGATGTTATTAATTAGTATCACATCATTGTTAGATCTGATTATTTAAACTTGGACTGGGTCGGCATGGTGATGTTATTAATTAGTATCACAAGGTTGTTAGAACTGATTATTTAAACTTGGACTGGGGCGGTATGGTGATGTTATTAATTAGTATCACATGATTGTTAAAACTGATTATTTAAACTTAGACTGGTGTGCTGTGGTGATGTTATTAATTAGTGTCACATGATTGTTTGAACTGATTATTTAAACTTGGACTGGGGCGGTATGGTGATGTTATTAATTAGTATCACATGACTGTTAGAACTGATTATTCAAACTTGGACTGGGGTCGGTATAGTGATGTTATTAATTAGCATCATATGATTGTTAGAACTGATTATTTAAACTTGGACTGGGGCAGTATAGTGATGTTATTAATTACTATCACTTGATTGTTAGACCTGATTATTTAAACTTGGACTGGGGCGGTATGGTGATGTTATTAATTAGTATCACATGACTGTTAGAACTGATTATTTAAACTTGGACTGGGGTCGGTATAGTGATGTTAATAATTAGCATCACATGATTGTTAGAACTGATTATTTAAACTTGGACTGGGGCGGTATGGTGATGTTATTAATTACTATCACTTGATTGTTAGACCTGATTATTTAAACTTGGAATGGGTTGGTATGGGGATGTTATTAATTAGTATCACATGACTGTTAGACCTGATTATTTAAACATGGACTGGGACGGTATGGTGACGTTATTAATTAGAAACACATGATTGTTTGAACTTATTATTTAGACGATTACTGGGTCGGTATGGTGACATTATTAATTAGTATCACATGATTGTTAGAAATGAATTTTTAAACTTGGACTGGGTCGGTATAGTGATGTTATTAATTAGCATCACATGATTGTTAGAACTGATTATTTAAACTTGGACTGGGGCGGTAGGGTGATGTTATAAATTAGTATCACATGATTGTTAGACCTGATTATTTAAACTTGGACTGGGTCAGTATTGTGATGTAATTAATTAGTATCACATGACTTTTACACCTGATTATTTAAACTTGGACTGGGGCGGTATGGTGATGTTATTAATTAGTATCACATGATTGTTAGAGCCGATTATTTAAACTTGGACTAGGTCGGTATGGTGATGTTATTAATTAGTATCCCATGACTGTTAGACCTGATTATTTAAACCTGGAATGGGTCGGTATGGTGATGTTATTAATTAGTATCACAGGACAGTTAGAGCTGATTATTTAAACTTGGACTGGGTCGGCATGGTGATGTTATTAATTAGTATCACATGATTGATAGAACTGATTATTTAAACATGGACTGGTGTGCTGTGGTGATGTTATTAATTAGTATCACATGATTGTTAGACCGGATTATTTAAACTCGGACTGGGTCAGTATGGTGATGTTATTACTTAGTATAACATGATTGTTAGAAATGATTATTTAAACTTGGACTGGTGCGGTATGGTGATGTTAATAATTAGTATCTAATGACTGTTAGAACTGATTATTTAAACTTGGACTTGGTCAGTATGGTGATGTTATTACTTAGTATCACATGACTGTTAGAACTGATTATTTAAACTTGGACTGGGTCGGTCCGGTGATGTTATTAATTAGAATCACATTACTCTTAGGAATGATTATTTAAACGTGGACTGGGGCAGTATGGTGATGTTATTAATTATTATCACATGATTGTTAGAACTGATTATTTAAACTTGGACTGGGACGGTATGGTGATGTTATTAATTAGTATCACATGATTGTTAGAACTGATTATTTAAACTTGGACTGGGGAGGTATTTTGATGTTATTAATTAGTATCACATGATTGTTAGACCTGATTATTTAAACTTGAACTGGGCTGGTATGGTGATTTTATTACTTAGTATCACATGATTGTTAGACCTGATTATTTAAACTTGGACTGGGTCGGTATGTTGATGTTATTAATTAGTATCACATGATTGTTAGAACTGATTATTTAAACTTGGACTGGGTCGGTATGGTGATGTTATAAATTAGTATCACATGATTGTTAGACCTGATTATTTAAACTTGGACTGGGTTGGTATGGTGATGTTATTAATTAGTATCACATGATTGTTAGACCTGATTATTTAAACTTGGACTGGGTTGGTATAGTGATGTTATTAATTAGTATCACATGATTGTTAGAACTGATTATTTAAACTTGGACTGGGGCGGTATGGTGATGTTATTAATTAGTATCACATGATTGTTAGAACTGATTATTTAAACTTGGACTGGATCGCAATGGTGATGTTATTAATTAGTATCACGTGATTGTTAGAAATGATTATTTAAACTTGACTGGGCTGGTATGGTGATGTTACTAATTAGTATCACATAATTGTTAGAACTGATTATTTAAACTTGGCCTGTGTCGGTATGGTGATGTTATTAATTAGTATCACATGATTGTTAGAACTGATTATTTAAACTTGGACTGGGTCGGTATGGTGATGTTATTAATTAGTATCACATGATTGTTAGAACTGATTATTTAAACTTGGACTGAGTGGGTATGGTGATGTTATTAATTAGTATCACATGATTGTTAGAACTGATTATTTAAACTTGGACTGGGTCGGTATGGTGATGTTATTAATTAGTATCACATGATTGTTAGAACTGATTATTTAAACTTGGACTGGGGCGGTATGGTGATGTTATTAATTAGTATCACCTGATTGTTAGACCTGATTATTTAAATTTGGACTGGGTTGGTATGGTGATGTTATTAATTAGTATCACATGATTGTTAGACCTGATTATTTAAACTTGGACTGGGTCAGTATGGTGATGTTATTAATTAGTATCACATGATTTTTAGACCTGATGATTTAAACTTGGACTGGGTCAGTATGGTGATGTTATTAATTAGTATCACATGATTGTTAGAACTGATTATTTAAACTTGGACTGGGGCGGTATTGTGATGTTAATTAA
>NC_056744.1:1833992205-1834012205 GCF_019279795.1 Protopterus annectens
TTTAAAAAAAGGGTTGTTAGAACTGATTATTTAAACTTGGACTGGGTCGGTATGGTGATGTTATTAATTAGTGTCACATGGTTGTTAGAACTGATTATTTAAACTTGGACTGGGTCGGCATGGTGATGTTATTAATTAGTATCACATGATTGTTAGAACTGATTATTTAAATTTGGACTGGGTCGGCATGGTGATGTTATTAATTAGTATCACATGATTGTTAGAACTGATTATTTAAACTTGGACTGGGTCGGTATGGTGATGTTATTAATTAGTATCACATGATTGTTAGAACTGATTATTTAAACTTGGACTGGGTCGGTATGGTGATGTTATTAATTAGTATCACATGATTGTTAGAACTAATTATTTAAACTCGGACTGGAGCATTATGGTGATGTTATTAATTAGTATCACATGATTGTTAGAACTGATTATTTAAACTTGGACTGGGGCGGTATGGTGATGTTATTAATTAGTATCACATGATTGTTAGAACTGATTATTTAAACTTGGACTGGGTCGGTATGGTGATGTTATTAATTAGTATCACATGATTGTTAGAACTGATTATTTAAACTTGGACTGGGTCGGTATGGTGATGTTATTAATTAGTATCACATGATTGTTAGAACTGATTATTTAAACTTGGACTGGGGCGGTATGGTGATGTTATTAATTAGTATCACATGATTGTTAGAACTGATTATTTAAACTTGGACTGGGTCGGTATGGTGATGTTATTAATTAGTATCACATGATTGTTAGAACTGATTATTTAAACTTGGACTGGGGCGGTATGGTGATGTTATTAATTAGTATCACATGATTGTTAGAACTGATTATTTAAACTTGGACTGGGTCGGTATGGTGATGTTATTAATTAGTATCACATGATTGTTAGAACTGATTATTTAAACTTGGACTGGGTCGGTATGGTGATGTTATTAATTAGTATCACATGATTGTTAGAACTGATTATTTAAACTTGGACTGGGGCATTATGGTGATGTTATTAATTAGTATCACATGATTGTTAGAACTGATTATTTAAACTTGGACTTGGTCGGTATGGTGATGTTATTAATTAGTATCACATGATTGTTAGAACTGATTATTTAAACTTGGACTGGGTCGGTATGGTGATGTTATTAATTAGTATCACATGATTGTTAGAACTGATTATTTAAACTTGGACTGGGTCGGTATGGTGATGTTATTAATTAGTATCACATGATTGTTAGAACTGATTATTTAAACTTGGACTGGGTCGGTATGGTGATGTTATTAATTAGTATCACATGATTGTTAGAACTGATTATTTAAACTTGGACTGGGTCGGTATGGTGATGTTATTAATTAGTATCACATGACTGTTAGACCTGATTATTTAACTTGGAATGGGTCGGTATGGTGATGTTATTAGTTAGTATCACTTGATTGTTAGACCTGCTTATTTAAACTTGGACTGGGTCGGTATTGTGATGTTATTAATTAGTATCACATGATTGTTAGAACTGATTATTTAAACTTGGACTGGGTCGGTATGGTGATGTTATTAATTAGTATCACATGATTGTTAGAACTGATTATTTAAACTTGGACTGGGTCGGTATGGTGATGTTATTAATTAGTATCACATGATTGTTAGAACTGATTATTTAAACTTGGACTGGGTCGGTATGGTGATGTTATTAATTAGTATCACATGATTGTTAGAACTGATTATTTAAACTTGGACTGGGGCGGTATGGTGATGTTATTAATTAGTATCACATGACTGTTAGACCTGATTATTTAAACTTGGACTGAGGTGGTATGATGATGTTATTAATTAGTATCACATGATTGTTAGAACTGATTATTTAAACTTGGACTGGGTCAGTATGGTGATGTTATTAATTAGTATCACATGATTGTTAGAACTGATTATTTAAACTTGGACTGGTCGGTATGGTGATGTTATTAATTAGTATCACATGATTGTTAGAACTGATTATTTAAACTTGGACTGGGTCGGTATGGTGATGTTATTAATTAGTATCACATGATTGTTAGAACTGATTATTTAAACTTGGACTGGGTCGGTATGGTGATGTTATTAATTAGTATCACATGATTGTTAGAACTGATTATTTAAACTTGGACTGGGTCGGTATGGTGATGTTGTTACTTAGTATCACATGATTGTTAGAACAGATTATTTAAACTTGGACTGGGGCGTTATGGTGATGTTATTAATTAGTATCACATGATTGTTAGAACTGATTATTTAAACTTGGACTGGGTCGGTATTGTGATGTTATTAATTAGTATCACATGATTGTTAGAACTGATTATTTAAACTTGGACTGGGACGGTATGCTGATGTTATTACTTAGTATCACATGATTATTAGAACTGATTATTTAAACTTGGACTTGGTCGGCATGGTGATGTTATTAATTAGTATCACATGATTGTTAGAACTGATTATTTAAACTTGGACTGGGTCAGTATGGTGATGTTATTAATTAGTATCACATGATTGTTAGAACTGATTATTTAAACTTGGACTGGGACGGTATGGTGATGTTATTAATTAGTATCACATGATTGTTAGAACTGATTATTTAAACTTGGACTGGGTCGGTATGGTGATGTTATTAATTAGTATCACATGATTGTTAGAACTGATTATTTAAACTTGGACTGGGTCGGTATGGTGATGTTATTAATTAGTATCACATGATTGTTAGAGCGGATTATTTAAACTTGGTCTGGTTCGGTATGGTGATGTTATTAATTAGTATCACATGATTGTTAGAACTGATTATTTAAACTTGGACTGGGTCGGTATGGTGATGTTATTAATTAGTATCACATGATTGTTAGAAGTGATTATTTAAACTTGGACTGGGTCGGTATGGTGATGTTATTAATTAGTATCACATGATTGTTAGAACTGATTATTTAAACTTGGACTGGGTCGGTATGGTGATGTTATTAATTAGTATCACATGATTGTTAGAAGTGATTATTTAAACTTGGACTGGGTCGGTATGGTGATGTTATTAATTAGTATCACATGATTGTTAGAAGTGATTATTTAAACTTGGACTGGGTCGGTATGGTGATGTTATTAATTAGTATCACATGATTGTTAGAACTGATTATTTAAACTTGGACTGGGTCGGTATGGTGATGTTATTAATTAGTATCACATGATTGTTAGAACTGATTATTTAAACTTGGACTGGGTCGGTATGGTGATGTTATTAATTAGTATCACATGATTGTTAGAACTGATTATTTAAACTTGGACTGGGTCGGTATGGTGATGTTATTAATTAGTATCACATGATTGTTAGAACTGATTATTTAAACTTGGACTGGGGCGGTATTGTGATGTTATTAATTAGTATCACATGATTGTTAGACCTGATTATTTAAACTTGGACTGGGTCGGTATGGTGATGTTATTAATTAGTATCACATGATTGTTAGAACTGATTATTTAAACTTGGACTGGGTCGGTATGGTGATGTTATTAATTAGTATCACATGATTGTTAGAACTGATTATTTAAACTTGGACTGGGTCGGTATGGTGATGTTATTAATTAGTATCACATGATTGTTAGAACTGATTATTTAAACTTGGACTGGGTCGGTATGGTGATGTTATTAATTAGTATCACATGATTGTTAGAACTGATTATTTAAACTTGGACTGGGGCGGTATTTTGATGTTATTAATTAGTATCACATGACTGCTGGACCTGATTATTTAAACTTGGACATGGTCGGTATGGTGATGTTATTAATTAGTATCACATGATTGTTAGAACTGATTATTTAAACTTGGACTGGGTCGGTATGGTGATGTTATTAATTAGTATCACATGATTGTTAGAACTGATTATTTAAACTTGGACTGGGTCGGTATGGTGATGTTATTAATTAGTATCACATGATTGTTAGAACTGATTATTTAAACTTGGACTGGGTCGGTATGGTGATGTTATTAATTAGTATCACATGATTGTTAGAACTGATTATTTAAACTTGGACTGGGGCGGTATGGTGATGTTATTAATTAGTATCACATGATTGTTAGACCTGATTATTTAAACTTGGACTGGGTCGGTATGGTGATGTTATTAATTAGTATCACATGATTGTTAGAACTGATTATTTAAACTTGGACTGGGTCGGTTTGGTGATGTTATTAATTAGTATCACGTGATTGTTAGAAATGATTATTTAAACTTGACTGGGCTGGTATGGTGATGTTACTAATTAGTATCACATAATTGTTAGAACTGATTATTTGAAGTTGGACTGGGTTGGCATGGTGATGTTATTAATTAGTATCACATGATTGTTAGAACTGATTATTTAAACTTGGACTGGGTCGGTATGGTGATGTTATTAATTAGTATCACATGATTGTTAGAACTGATTATTTAAACTTGGACTGGGACGGTATGGTGATGTTATTACTTAGTATCACATGATTATTAGAACTGATTATTTAAACTTGGACTGGGTCGGTATGGTGATGTTATTAATTAGTATCACATGATTGTTAGACCTGATTATTTAAACTTGGACTGGGTCGGTATGGTGATGTTATTAATTAGTATCACATGATTGTTAGAACTGATTATTTAAACTTGGACTGCTGTCAGTATGGTGATGTTATTAATTAGTATCACATGATTGTTAGAACTGATTATTTAAACTTGGACTGGGTCGGTATGGTGATGTTATTAATTAGTATCACATGATTGTTAGAACTGATTATTTAAACTTGGACTGGGTCGGTATGGTGATGTTATTAATTAGTATCACATGGTTGTTAGAACTGATTATTTAAACTTGGACTGGGTCGGTATGGTGATGTTATTAATTAGTATCACATGATTGTTAGAACTGATTATTTAAACTTGGACTGGGTCGGTATGGTGATGTTATTAATTAGTATCACATGATTGTTAGAACTGATTATTTAAACTTGGACTGGGACGGTATGGTGATGTTATTAATTAGTATCACATGATTGTTAGAACTGATTAAACTTGGCCTGGGTCGGTATGGTGATGTTATTAATTAGTATCACATGATTGTTAGAACTGATTATTTAAACTTGGACTGCGGTCGGTATAGTCATGTTATTAATTAGTATCACATGATTGTTAGAACTGATTATTTAAACTTAGACTGGGGCGGTATGGTGATGTTATTAATTAGTATCACATGATTGTTAGAACTGATTATTTAAACTTGGACTGGGTCGGCATGGTGATGTTATTAATTAGTATCACATGATTGTTAGAACTGATTATTTAAACTTGGACTGGGTCGGTATGGTGATGTTATTAATTAGTATCACATGATTGTTAGAACTGATTATTTAAATTTGGACTAGGTCGGTATGGTGATGTTATTAATTAGTATCACATGATTGTTAGAACTGATTATTTAAACTTGGACTGGGTCGGTATGGTGATGTTATTAATTAGTATCACATGATTGTTAGAACTGATTATTTAAACTTGGACTGGGTCGGTATGGTGATGTTATTAATTAGTATCACATGATTGTTAGAACTGATTATTTAAACTTGGACTGGGTCGGTATGGTGATGTTATTAATTAGTATCACATGATTGTTAGAACTGATTATTTAAACTTGGACTGGGGCGGTATGGTGATGTTATTAATTAGTATCACATGATTGTTTGAACTGATTATTTAAACTTGGACTGGGTCGGTATGTTGATGTTATTAATTAGTATCTCATGATTGATAGAATTGATTATTTAAACTTGGACTGGGGCGGTATTGTGATGTTAATTAGTATCACATGATTGTTAGAACTGATTATTTAAACTTGGACTGGGGCGGTATGGTGATGTTATTAATTAGTATCACATGATTGTTAGAACTGATTATTTAAACTTGGACTGGGTCGGTATGGTGATGTTATTAATTAGTATCACATGATTGTTAGAACTGATTATTTAAACTTGGACTGGGTCGGTATGGTGATGTTATTAATTAGTATCACATGATTGTTAGAACTGATTATTTAAACTTGGACTGGGTCGGCATGGTGATGTTATTAATTAGTATCACATGATTGTTAGAACTGATTATTTAAACTTGGACTGGGACGGTATGGTGATTTTATTACTTAGTATTACATGATTGTTAGAACTGATTAAACTTCGACTGGGTCGGTATGGTGATGTTATTAATTAGTATCACATGATTGTTAGAAGTGATTATTTAAACTTGGACTGAGTCGGTATGGTGATGTTATTACTTTGTATCGCATGATTGTTAGAACTGATTATTTAAACTTAGACTGGGTTGCTATGGTGATGTTATTAATAAGTATCACATGATTGTTAGAACTGATTATTTAAACTTGGACTGGGTCGGTATGGTGATGTTATTAATTAGTATCACATGATTGTTAGAACTGATTATTTAAACTTGGACTGGGTCGGTATGGTGATGTTATTAATTAGTATCACATGATTGTTAGAACTGATTATTTAAACTTGGACTGGGTCGGTATGGTGATGTTATCACTTAGTATCACATGATTGTTAGAACTGATTATTTAAACATGGACTGGGTCGGTATAGTGATGTTATTAATTAGTATCACATGATTGTTAGAACTGATTATATAACTTGGACTGGGTGGTATGGTGATGTTATTAATTAGTATCACATGATTGTTAGAACTGATTATTTAAACTTGGACTGGATCGCAATGGTGATGTTATTAATTAGTATCACATGATTGTTAGAACTGATTATTTAAACTCGGACTGGTGGTATGGTGATGTTATTAATTAGTATCACATGATTGTTAGACCTGATTATTTAAACTTGGACTGGGTCGGTATTGTGATGTTATTAATTAGTATCACATGATTGTTAGAACTGATTATTTAAACTTGGACTGGGTCGGTATTGTGTTGTTATTAATTACTATCACATGATTGTTAGAACTGATTATTTAAACTTGGACTGGGGTGGTATGGTGATGTTATTACTTAGTATCACATGATTGTTAGACCTGCTTATTTAAACTTGGACTGGGTCGGTATGGTGATGTTATTAATTAGTATCACATGATTGTTAGACCTGATTATTTAAACTTGGACTGGGTCGGTATGGTGATGTTATTAATTAGTATCACATGATTGTTAGAACTGATTATTTAAACTTGGACTGGGTCGGTATGGTGATGTTATTAATTAGTATCACATGATTGTTAGACCTGATTATTTAAACTTGGACTGGGTCGGTATGGTGATGTTATTAATTAGTATCACATGGTTGTTAGAACTGATTATTTAAACTTGGACTGGGCCGGTATGGTGATGTTATTAATTAGTATCACATGACTGTTAGAACTGATTATTCAAACTTGGACTGGTCGTATGGTGATGTTATTAATTAGTATCACATGATTGTTTGAACTGATTATTTAAACTTGGACTGGGTCGGTATGGTGATGTTATTAATTAGTATCACATGATTGTTAGAACTGATTATTTAAACTTGGACTGGGTCGGTATTGTGATGTTATTAATTAGTATCACATGATTGTTAGAACTGATTATTTAAACTTGGACTGGGTCGGTATGGTGATGTTATTAATTAGTATCACATGATTGTTAGAACTGATTATTTAAACTTGGACTGGGTCGGTATGGTGATGTTATTAATTAGTATCACATGATTGTTAGAACTGATTATTTAAACTTGGACTGGGGCGGTATGGTGATGTTATTAATTAGTATCACATGATTGTTAGAACTGATTATTTAAACTTGGACTGGGTCGGTATGGTGATGTTATTAATTAGTATCACATGATTGTTAGAACTGATTATTTAAACTTGGACTGGGTCGGTATGGTGATGTTATTAATTAGTATCACATGATTGTTAGAACTGATTATTTAAACTTGGACTGGGGCGGTATGGTGATGTTATTAATTAGTATCACATGATTGTTAGAACTGATTATTTAAACTTGGACTGGGTCGGTATGGTGATGTTATTAATTAGTATCACATGATTGTTAGACCTGATTATTTAAACTTGGACTGGGTCGGTATGGTGATGTTATTAATTAGTATCACATGATTGTTAGAACTGATTATTTAAACTTGGACTGGGTCGGTATGGTGATGTTATTAATTAGTATCACATGATTGTTAGAACTGATTATTTAAACTTGGACTGGGTCGGTATGGTGATGTTATTAATTAGTATCACATGATTGTTAGAACTGATTATTTAAACTTGGACTGGGTCGGTATGGTGATGTTATTAATTAGTATCACATGATTGTTAGAAATGATTATTTAAACTTGGACTGGGTCGGTATGGTGATGTTATTAATTAGTATCACATGACTGTTAGAACTGATTATTTAAACTTGGACTGGGTCGGTATGGTGATGTTATTAATTAGTATCACATGATTGTTAGAACTGATTATTTAAACTTGGAATGGGTCGGTATGGTGATGTTATTAATTATTATAACATGATTATTAGAACTGATTATTTAAACTTGGACTGGGGGTAGGGTGATGTTATTAATTAGTATCACATGACTGTTAGACCTGATTATTTAAACTTGGACTGGGTCGGTATGGTGATGTTATTAATTAGTATCACATGATTGTTAGAACTGATTATTTAAACTTGGACTGGGTCAGTATGGTGATGTTATTAATTAGTATCACATGATTGTTAGAACTGATTATTTAAACTTGGACTGGGGCGGTATGGTGATGTTATTAATTAGTATCACATGATTGTTAGAACTGATTATTTAAACTTGGACTGGGTCGGTATGGTGATGTTATTAATTAGTATCACATGATTGTTAGAACTGATTATTTAAACTTGGACTGGGTCGGTATGGTGATGTTATTAATTAGTATCACATGATTGTTAGAACTGATTATTTAAACTTGGACTGGGTCGGTATGGTGATGTTATTAATTAGTATCACATGATTGTTAGAACTGATTATTTAAACTTGGACTGGGTCGGTATGGTGATGTTATTAATTAGTATCACATGATTGTTAGAACTGATTATTTAAACTTGGACTGGGGCGGTATGGTGATGTTATTAATTAGTATCACATGATTGTTAGAACTGATTATTTAAACTTGGACTGGGTCGGCATGGTGATGTTATTAATTAGTATCACATGATTGTTAGACTGATTATTTAAACTTGGACTGGGTCGGTATGGTGATGTTATTAATTAGTATCACATGATTGTTAGAACTGATTATTTAAACTTGGACTGGGACGGTATGGTGATGTTATTAATTAGTATCACATGATTGTTAGAACTGATTATTTAAACTTGGACTGGGTCGGTATGGTGATGTTATTAATTAGTATCACATGATTGTTAGAACTGATTATTTAAACTTGGACTGGGGCGGTATGGTGATGTTATTAATTAGTATCACATGATTGTTAGAACTGATTATTTAAACTTGGACTGGGTCGGTATGGTGATGTTATTAATTAGTATCACATGATTGTTAGAACTGATTATTTAAACTTGGACTGGGTCAGTATGGTGATGTTATTAATTAGTATCACATGATTGTTAGAAGTGATTATTTAAACTTGGACTGGGGAGGTATTTTGATGTTATTAATTAGTATCACATGATTGTTAGACCTGATTATTTAAACTTGGACTGGGTCAGTATGGTGATGTTATTAATTAGTATCACATGATTGTTAGAACTGATTATTTAAACTTGGACTGGGTCGGTATGGTGATGTTATTAATTAGTATCACATGATTGTTAGAACTGATTATTTAAACTTGGACTGGGGCGGTATGGTGATGTTATTAATTAGTATCACATGATTGTTAGAACTGATTATTTAAACTTGGACTGGGTCAGTATGGTGATGTTATTAATTAGTATCACATGATTGTTAGAACTGATTATTTAAACTTGGACTGGGTCGGTATGGTGATGTTATTAATTAGTATCACATGATTGTTAGAACTGATTATTTAAACTTGGACTGGGGTGGTATGGTGATGTTATTAATTAGTATCACATGATTGTTAGAACTGATTATTTAAACTTGGACTGGGTCGGTATGGTGATGTTATTAATTAGTATCACATGATTGTTAGAACTGATTATTTAAACTTGGACTGGGGTGGTATGGTGATGTTATTAATTAGTATCACATGATTGTTAGACCTGATTATTTAAACTTGGACTGGGGTCGGTATAGTGATGTTATTAATTAGTATCACATGATTGTTAGAACTGATTATTTAAACTTGGACTGGGTCGGTATGGTGATGTTATTAATTAGTATCACATGATTGTTAGAACTGATTATTTAAACTTGGACTGGGGCGGTATGGTGATGTTATTAATTAGTATCACATGATTGTTAGAACTGATTATTTAAACTTGGACTGGGTCGGTATGGTGATGTTATTAATTAGTATCACATGATTGTTAGAACTGATTATTTAAACTTGGACTGGGGCAGTATGGTGATGTTATTAATTAGTATCACATGATTGTTAGAACTGATTATTTAAACTTGGACTGGGGTCGGTATAGTGATGTTATTAATTAGTATCACATGATTGTTAGAACTGATTATTTAAACTTGGACTGGGGTGGTATGGTGATGTTATTACTTAGTATCACATGATTGTTAGACCTGATTATTTAAACTTGGACTGGGATGGTATGGTGATGTTATTAATTAGTATCACATGATTGTTAGAACTGATTATTTAAACTTGGACTGGGTCGGTATGGTGATGTTATTAATTAGTATCACATGATTGTTAGAACTGATTATTTAAACTTGGACTGGGTCGGTATGGTGATGTTATTAATTAGTATCACATGATTGTTAGAACTGATTATTTAAACTTGGACTGGGGCGGTATGGTGATGTTATTAATTAGTATCACATGATTGTTAGAACTGATTATTTAAACTTGGACTGGGGCGGTATGGTGATGTTATTAATTAGTATCACATGATTGTTAGAACTGATTATTTAAACTTGGACTGGGTCGGTATGGTGATGTTATTAATTAGTATCACATGATTGTTAGAACTGATTATTTAAACTTGGACTGGGGTCGGTATGGTGATGTTATTAATTAGTATCACATGATTGTTAGAACTGATTATTTAAACTTGGACTGGGGCGGTATGGTGATGTTATTAATTAGTATCACATGATTGTTAGAACTGATTATTTAAACTTGGACTGGGTCGGTATGGTGATGTTATTAATTAGTATCACATGATTGTTAGAACTGATTATTTAAACTTGGACTGGGTCGGTATGGTGATGTTATTAATTAGTATCACATGATTGTTAGAACTGATTATTTAAACTTGGACTGGGTCGGTATGGTGATGTTATTAATTAGTATCACATGATTGTTAGAACTGATTATTTAAACTTGGACTGGGTCGGTATGGTGATGTTATTAATTAGTATCACATGATTGTTAGAACTGATTATTTAAACTTGGACTGGGTCGGTATGGTGATGTTATTAATTAGTATCACATGATTGTTAGAACTGATTATTTAAACTTGGACTGGGTCGGTATGGTGATGTTATTAATTAGTATCACATGATTGTTAGAAATGATTATTTAAACTTGGACTGGGTCGGTATGGTGATGTTATTAATTAGTATCACATGATTGTTAGAACTGATTATTTAAACTTGGACTGGGTCGGCATGGTGATGTTATTAATTAGTATCACATGATTGTTAGAACTGATTATTTAAACTTGGACTGGGTCGGTATGGTGATGTTATTAATTAGTATCACATGATTGTTAGAACTGATTATTTAAACTTGGACTGGGTCGGTATGGTGATGTTATTAATTAGTATCACATGATTGTTAGAACTGATTATTTAAACTTGGACTGGGTCGGTATGGTGATGTTATTAATTAGTATCACATGATTGTTAGAACTGATTATTTAAACTTGGACTGGGTCGGTATGGTGATGTTATTAATTAGTATCACATGATTGTTAGAACTGATTATTTAAACTTGGACTGGGTCGGTATGGTGATGTTATTAATTAGTATCACATGATTGTTAGAACTGATTATTTAAACTTGGACTGGGTCAGTATGGTGATGTTATTAATTAGTATCACATGATTGTTAGACTGATTATTTAAACTTGGACTGGGTCGGTTTGGTGATGTTATTAATTAGTATCACGTGATTGTTAGAACTGATTATTTAAACTTGGACTGGGTCGGTATGGTGATGTTATTAATTAGTATCACATGATTGTTAGAACTGATTATTTAAACTTGGACTGGGTCGGTATGGTGATGTTATTAATTAGTATCACATGATTGTTAGAACTGATTATTTAAACTTGGACTGGGTCGGTACGGTGATGTTATTAATTAGTATCACATGATTGTTAGAACTGATTATTTAAACTTGGACTGGGTTGGTATGGTGATGTTATTAATTAGTATCACATGATTGTTAGAACTGATTATTTAAACTTGGACTGGGTCGGTATGGTGATGTTATTAATTAGTATCACATGATTGTTAGACCTGATTATTTAAACTTGGACTGGGTTGGTATGGTGATGTTATTACTTAGTATCACATGATTGTTAGAACTGATTATTTAAACTTGGACTGGGTCGGTATGGTGATGTTATTAATTAGTATCACATGATTGTTAGACCTGATTATTTAAACTTGGACTGGGTCGGTATGGTGATGTTATTAATTAGTATCACATGATTGTTAGAACTGATTATTTAAACTTGGACTGGGTCGGTATGGTGATGTTATTAATTAGTATCACATGATTGTTAGAACTGATTATTTAAACTTGGACTGGGACGGTATGGTGATGTTATTAATTAGTATCACATGATTGTTAGAACTGATTATTTAAACTTGGACTGGGACGGTATGGTGATGTTATTAATTAGTATCACATGATTGTTAGAACTGATTATTTAAACTTGGACTGGGTCGGTATGGTGATGTTATTAATTAGTATCACATGATTGTTAGAACTGATTATTTAAACTTGGACTGGGTCGGTATGGTGATGTTATTAATTAGTATCACATGATTGTTAGAACTGATTATTTAAACTTGGACTGGGTCGGTATGGTGATGTTATTAATTAGTATCACATGATTGTTAGAACTGATTATTTAAACTTGGACTGGGTCGGTATGGTGATGTTATTAATTAGTATCACATGATTGTTAGAACTGATTATTTAAACTTGGACTCAGGTGGTATGGTGATGTTATTACTTAGTATCACATGATTGTTAGAACTGATTATTTAAACTTGGACTGGGGCGGTATGGTGATGTTATTAATTAGTATCACATGATTGTTAGACCTGATTATTTAAACTTGGACTGGGTCAGTATGGTGATGTTATTAATTAGTATCACATGATTTTTAGACCTGATGATTTAAACTTGGACTGGGTCAGTATGGTGATGTTATTAATTAGTATCACATGATTGTTAGAACTGATTATTTAAACTTGGACTGGGTCGGTATGGTGATGTTATTAATTAGTATCACATGATTGTTAGAACTGATTATTTAAACTTGGACTGGGTTGGTATGGTGATGTTATTAATTAGTATCACATGATTGTTAGAACTGATTATTTAAACTTGGACTGGGTCGGTATGGTGATGTTATTAATTAGTATCACATGATTGTTAGAACTGATTATTTAAACTTGGACTGGGGCGGTATGGTGATGTTATTAATTAGTATCACATGATTGTTAGAACTGATTATTTAAACTTGGACTGGGGCGGTATGGTGATGTTATTAATTAGTATCACATGATTGTTAGAACTGATTATTTAAACTTGGACTGGGGTGGTATGGTGATGTTATTAATTAGTATCACATGATTGTTAGAACTGATTATTTAAACTTGGACTGGGTCGGTATGGTGATGTTATTAATTAGTATCACATGATTGTTAGAACTGATTATTTAAACTTGGACTGGGTCGGTATGGTGATGTTATTAATTAGTATCACATGATTGTTAGAACTGATTATTTAAACTTGGACTGGGGTCGGTATGGTGATGTTATTAATTAGTATCACATGATTGTTAGAACTGATTATTTAAACTTGGACTGGGTCGGTATGGTGATGTTATTAATTAGTATCACATGATTGTTAGAACTGATTATTTAAACTTGGACTGGGGCGGTATGGTGATGTTATTAATTAGTATCACATGATTGTTAGAACTGATTATTTAAACTTGGACTGGGTCGGTATGGTGATGTTATTAATTAGTATCACATGATTGTTAGAACTGATTATTTAAACTTGGACTGGGTCGGTATGGTGATGTTATTAATTAGTATCACATGATTGTTAGACCTGATTATTTAAACTTGGACTGGGTCGGTATGGTGATGTTATTAATTAGTATCACATGATTGTTAGAACTGATTATTTAAACTTGGACTGGGTCGGTATGGTGATGTTATTAATTAGTATCACATGACTGTTAGACCTGATTATTTAAACTTGGACTGGGGTGGTATGGTGATGTTATTAATTAGTATCACATGATTGTTAGAACTGATTATTTAAACTTGGACTGGGTCGGTATGGTGATGTTATTAATTAGTATCACATGATTGTTAGACCTGATTATTTAAACTTGGACTGGGTCGGTATGGTGATGTTATTAATTAGTATCACATGATTGTTAGAACTGATTATTTAAACTTGGACTGGGTCGGTATGGTGATGTTATTAATTAGTATCACATGATTGTTAGACCTGATTATTTAAACTTGGACTGGGGCAGTATGGTGATGTTATTAATTAGTATCACATGATTGTTAGAACTGATTATTTAAACTTGGACTGGGGTCAGTATAGTGATGTTATTAATTAGTATCACATGATTGTTAGAACTGATTATTTAAACTTGGACTGGGTCGGTATGGTGATGTTATTAATTAGTATCACATGATTGTTAGAACTGATTATTTAAACTTGGACTGGGACGGTATGGTGATGTTATTAATTAGTATCACATGATTGTTAGAACTGATTATTTAAACTTGGACTGGGTCGGTATGGTGATGTTATTAATTAGTATCACATGATTGTTAGAACTGATTATTTAAACTTGGACTGGGTCGGTATGGTGATGTTATTAATTAGTATCACATGATTGTTAGAACTGATTATTTAAACTTGGACTGGGTCGGTATGGTGATGTTATTAATTAGTATCACATGATTGTTAGAACTGATTATTTAAACTTGGACTGGGTCGGTATGGTGATGTTATTAATTAGTATCACATGATTGTTAGAACTGATTATTTAAACTTGGACTGGGACGGTATGGTGATGTTATTAATTAGTATCACATGATTGTTAGAACTGATTATTTAAACTTGGACTGGGTCGGTATGGTGATGTTATTAATTAGTATCACTTGATTGTTAGAACTGATTATTTGAACTTGGACTGGGGCTAATGATGATGTTATTAATTACTATCACAGGAATGTTTGAACTGATTATTTAAACTTGGACTGGGGTGGTATGATGATGTTATTAATTAGTATCACATGATTGTTAGAACTGATTATTTAAACTTGGACTGGGGCGGTATGGTGATGTTATTAATTAGTATCACATGACTGTTAGACCTGATTATTTAAACTTGGACTGGGGTCGGTATAGTGATGTTATTAATTAGTATCACATGATTGTTAGAACTGATTATTTAAACTTGGACTGGGTCGGTATGGTGATGTTATTAATTAGTATCACATGATTGTTAGAACTGATTATTTAAACTTGGACTGGGATGGTATTATGATGTTATTAATTAGTATCACATGATTGTTAGAACTGATTACTTAAACTTGGACTGGGACTGTATGGTGATGTTATTACTTAGTATCACATGATTGTTAGAACTGATTATTTAAACTTGGACTGGGTCGGTATGGTGATGTTATTAATTAGTATCACATGACTGTTAGACCTGATTATTTAAACTTGGACTGGGTCGGTATGGTGATGTTATTAATTAGTATCACATGATTGTTAGAACTGATTATTTAAACTTGGACTGGGTCGGTATGGTGATGTTATTAATTAGTATCACATGATTGTTAGAACTGATTATTTAAACTTGGACTGGGTCGGTATGGTGATGTTATTAATTAGTATCACATGATTGTTAGAACTGATTATTTAAACTTGGACTGGGTCGGTATGGTGATGTTATTAATTAGTATCACATGATTGTTAGAACTGATTATTTAAACTTGGACTGGGTCGGTATGGTGATGTTATTAATTAGTATCACATGATTGTTAGAACTGATTATTTAAACTTGGACTGGGTCGGTATGGTGATGTTATTAATTAGTATCACATGATTGTTAGACCTGATTATTTAAACTTGGATTGGGTCGGCATGGTGATGTTATTAATTAGTATCACATGATTGTTAGAACTGATTATTTAAACTTGGACTGGTGCGCTATGGTGATGTTATTAATTAGTATCACATGATTGTTAGACCTGATTATTTAAACTTGGACTGGGTCAGTATGGTGATGTTATTAATTAGTATCACATGATTGTTAGAACTGATTATTTAAACTTGGACTGGGGCGGTATGGTGATGTTATTAATTAGTATCACATGATTGTTAGAACTGATTATTTAAACTTGGACTGGGTCGGTATGGTGATGTTATTAATTAGTATCACATGATTGTTAGAACTGATTATTTAAACTTGGACTGGGTCGGTATGGTGATGTTATTAATTAGTATCACATGATTGTTAGAACTGATTATTTAAACTTGGACTGGGGCGGTATGGTGATGTTATTAATTAGTATCACATGATTGTTAGAACTGATTATTTAAACTTGGACTGGGTCGGTATGGTGATGTTATTAATTAGTATCACATGATTGTTAGAACTGATTATTTAAACTTGGACTGGGTCGGTATGGTGATGTTATTAATTAGTATCACATGATTGTTAGAACTGATTATTTAAACTTGGACTGGGTCGGTATGGTGATGTTATTAATTAGTATCACATGATTGTTAGACCTGATTATTTAAACTTGGACTGGGTTGGTATGGTGATGTTATTAATTAGTATCACATGATTGTTAGAACTGATTATTTAAACTTGGACTGGGTCGGTATGGTGATGTTATTAATTAGTATCACATGATTGTTAGACCTGATTATTTAAACTTGGACTGGGTCGGTATGGTGATGTTATTAATTAGTATCACATGATTGTTAGAACTGATTATTTAAACTTGGACTGGGGCGGTATGGTGATGTTATTAATTAGTATCACATGATTGTTAGAACTGATTATTTAAACTTGGACTGGGACGGTATGGTGATGTTATTAATTAGTATCACATGATTGTTAGAACTGATTATTTAAACTTGGACTGGGTCGGTATGGTGATGTTATTAATTAGTATCACATGATTGTTAGACCTGATTATTTAAACTTGGACTGGGTCGGTATGGTGATGTTATTAATTAGTATCACATGATTGTTAGACCTGATTATTTAAACTTGGACTGGGTCGGTATGGTGATGTTATTAATTAGTATCACATGATTGTTAGAACTGATTATTTAAACTTGGACTGGGGCGGTATGGTGATGTTATTAATTAGTATCACATGATTGTTAGAACTGATTATTTAAACTTGGACTGGGCCAGTATTGTGATGATATCACTTAGTATCACATGATTGTTAGACCTGATTATTTAAACATGGACTGGGTCGGTATGGTGATGTTATTAATTAGTATCACATGATTGTTAGAACTGATTATTTAAACTTGGACTGGGGCGGTATTTTGATGTTATTAATTAGTATCACATGACTGTTAGACCTGATTATTTAAACTTGGACATGGTCGGTATAGTGATGTTATTAATTAGTATCACATGATTATTAGAACTGATTATTTAAACTTGGACTTGGTCGGCATGGTGATGTTATTAATTAGTATCACATGATTGTTAGAACTGATTATTTAAACTTGGACTGGGACGGTATGGTGATGTTATTAATTAGTATCACATGATTGTTAGAACTGATTATTTAAACTTGGACTGGGACGGTATGGTGATGTTATTAATTAGTATCACATGATTGTTAGAACTGATTATTTAAACTTGGACTGGGACGGTATGGTGATGTTATTAATTAGTATCACATGATTGTTAGAACTGATTATTTAAACTTGGACTGGGGCGGTATGGTGATGTTATTAATTAGTATCACATGATTGTTAGAACTGATTATTTAAACTTGGACTGGGACGGTATGGTGATGTTATTAATTAGTATCACATGATTGTTAGAACTGATTATTTAAACTTGGACTGGGTCGGTATGGTGATGTTATTAATTAGTATCACATGATTGTTAGAACTGATTATTTAAACTTGGACTGGGGCGGTATGGTGATGTTATTAATTAGTATCACATGATTGTTAGACCTGATTATTTTAACTTGGACAGTGGACAGTATGGTGATGTTATTAATTAGTATCACATGATTGTTAGAACTGATTATTTAAACTTGGACTGGGGCGGTATGGTGATGTTATTAATTAGTATCACCTGATTGTTAGACCTGATTATTTAAACTTGGACTGGGTTGGTATGGTGATGTTATTAATTAGTATCACATGATTGTTAGACCTGATTATTTAAACTTGGACTGGGTCGGTATGGTGATGTTATTAATTAGTATCACATGATTGTTAGACCTGATTATTTAAACTTGGACTGGGTCAGTATGGTGATGTTATTAATTAGTATCACAGGACTGTTAGACCTGATTATTTAAACTTGGACTGGGTCAGTATGGTGATGTTATTAATTAGTATCACATGATTGTTAGACCTGATTATTTAAACTTGGACTGGGTCGGTATGGTGATGTTATTAATTAGTATCACATGATTGTTAGAAATGATTATTTAAACTTGGACTGGGGCGGTATGGTGATGTTATTAATTAGTATCACATGATTGTTAGACCTGATTATTTAAACTTGGACTGGGTCGGTATGGTGATGTTATTAATTAGTATCACATGATTGTTAGAACTGATTATTTAAACTTGGACTGGGTCGGTATTGTGATGTTATTAATTAGTATCACATGATTGTTAGAACTGATTATTTAAACTTGGACTGGGGCGGTATGGTGATGTTATTAATTAGTATCACATGACTGTTAGACCTGATTATTTAAACTTGGACTGGGGCGGTATGGTGATGTTATTAATTAGTATCACATGATTGTTAGACCTTATTATTTAAACTTGGACTCGTGCGGTATGGTGATGTTATTACTTAGTATCACATGATTGTTAGAACTGATTATTTAAACTTCGACTGGGACGGTATGGTGAAGTTATTAATTAGTAATGTCTACTGTTCATTTTCACACAATTCTGCATTCTGGTCTTAGGTGAAGTACATGAGAAAAAAACAAAGTGTAGTTCTCATGGACATAAGTACGCCTTGTGATGCTGTGCAGGACAGGAAGCTAGCAGGTCATCTGAGAGGAAAGATGGTGAGATCGAGGATGGAAACTTGGATAAAAGAACAGGGAAACAGTAAAACTTAAGGAGCAGTCTAGCAAAAAACCTGGAACCAATGGGATACTGCACAGATTCCTATCAGAACTAGGCCTGTTTAATAGCTTTCTATCAGCATAGTTCATAACCAGGCCTGTTTAATAGATTTCTGTCAGCATAGTTCTTAACCAGGCCTGTTTAATACATTTCTGTCAGCATAGTTCATAACCAGGCCTGTTTAATACATTTCTGTCAGCATAGTTCATAACCAGGC